>NC_056733.1:871812529-872107529 GCF_019279795.1 Protopterus annectens
AGGCAGAGCATGAGATCTTGTCCTACAACACGTAACCAAGGAGATTCTGCAATAAAATATGTAGCTCTTCTAATGGTTTCCAAGCATCCAGACACAGCTTTGTTTTAAGATTTTCATTAATATAGACTCCCTTATTTTAATTTTAATGTATATCATACTCAGAGGTTCTGCTCTACTGAATAATGTGCTAGTTTTCAAAGGTAAATCTTAAGTAATTTAAAAATACACAAGATGCTAGCTAGCATTTATATATGAATTTCAAAATATGGGACCTTAAAATGAAATCACATATGGACATTGCTACTGTTTTTTAGACTAACACCAAACATCAAACCTGGGATAAAAACAGTGTTCATATTTTGGTTGCTACTGGATAAAGACCCCACTTTTTGTCTTCACATCTATGCCACATTTGGTGTGCTGTAAGCAGAAAGCCAGTTCCTTTACATCCCACATGTTTTGGGAACACATCACTCATAGCATCTGTGCCAAACACAGGACTGCCCCTTAGGTTATACAAAGAAATGAAAATGTTATACCTATAATGACAGAATATTAGAAATTATAAAGTTGTAAATGCAATGGCAGAATGTCAGCCGTGCTAAAGCTGTGATGAATGTATGTATCAAGGTAAATGCTTCACAACTGGTGATTTTGTTCTTTTTTAAAATGTTAGTGTGGTGCTGTTGAGTAGAGGTCATGAACAGAAGTGCTGAACTTGTGTATGTTTGCTGGAAAGGTATGTTAAATCTTCTTTTACAACTGTAATAATCCATGATAGTGATTGTGAAGACCGGTACAGTATTTTTGTGAAGTTGCTTGTAATATGGTTGTGTTGTAAGGCACATGTCAAAGTCTGGCAGCTGGTGCAGATGATTAAGGCTGTAAATTACTAATGAATTGCTTCCTGTAGTGAAGGGTACAGAGTTTGATTCCTTCCACCTCCATTTGCCTAGTGTGTTTCTTTTCATAAATCACTTAATCAGGTAGAGCTCCTAGGTCATCCCTGAAGACTGGTACTTGTGTGTGCTGGGTTTACCTGGTTAACAAATGAAAATAAATAAAATGTGTCAACGATGTTAGGATACAGCCATTGAATCAAACAGTAATTTTTATAAATAGGCCAGCATTAGGAGTTTTGGTCTGAAGCTTTAGAATAAGGACTATATAATGTTATATTCTGATACGCTCAGTGTTGTCATATATTTCCATCCCAGAGACTCATTTTTGCAGTCACTATACACTCTACAGTGTAATCTTCTTATCAAAGGAAAATTATTGTCTGTATCAGAAAATGGCAGCTAATGACAGCTGTTTCTTGCATCTGGTTACTAAAATATGTGAGTCTGTTACAAACAAAAAAGCAAAAAGATGGAAAAGAATAACTAGGTATCTGTTACGTTAGTAGTTCTGTCATGTATCAGTAATTTGACATCAGGTGTTTAGAATGCTCATCTTAGGCCCCCTTATAATCAATACTTCAGAGTCACAGTTTTATATTAGGCAGTGATAGTGGCCATTGTTCATGGAGCAGAGTTCTTTAGGCAGCGTTTTGAAAATGCTGGCCTCAAATGCTCAGAAACTGTGAAGATGGGGGGATTTTTGAGATGTCCAGTTTAGAAAAAAAATTGGCCAGTATTGATCTGTGCACTATTCCTGTAAACAAAGTTATGTATGTACACGGGTCTACTGCACTTGACCTAAATTTCATTTGACTGACACCCATTTGACCGACTCCCAATTGACATAAATTTAATTTGACCTAAAACTCATTTGACTGACTCCCATTTCACCGACATGTAAGACATAGACTTGTTGTGGGTTTTCCTTCACCTGTGACTTGCTTGTGATAAAAAGAATTACTGTAACCTACAGTGCTGACTGTTAGAATTCTGATAGTCATGTAGAGAAGAGCGTTGTAGTGTTTTTAAATGTGGGGTTTTCTATTTACATTTTTATGGGAAGTATCTAAAGTAATTTGGTGAATGTTTTGTGCGTTCCCAGCAGTAGTGGCAGCATATAGAGTACTGTAAGGAAAGTTAAAGGTATACGCCCTTTGCTCCACTGTAGTGCGATCCTGGAGTTAGTATATATAATTATGGGGGGTGTGGGGGGGATGCAGCCCCCCACCTAGTTTGGTTGTACGTTGTCCTGTTTCTGTTAAGAGGGTTAGTAAGTAGTTTTTAGGTTCTGAAAAGAGTTAGTTATTGGTGTTTTAAATGTGCTTGTCTATGGTTTAAGATTTAGTATGTTACAATTCAGCATTGTAAGCTATCGGCGAAATGGGAGTCAGTCGAATGAGTTTTAGGTCAAATTAAATTTAGGTCAATTGGGTGTCGGTCAAATGGGTGCCAGTCAAATGAAATTTAGGTCAAGTGAAGTAAACCCATGTATACACACACACACACACACACACACACACACACACACACACACACACAGTGTGTGTGTGTGTGTGTGTGTGTGTGTGTGTGTGTGTGTGTGTGTGTGTATGTGTATATGTATGTTTCATCACTTTTTACACAGCTTCCAAAGAATAAAGACATGTTTTTGTTTCACTGGTGAAGATAGCAGAGCTCCTTTTAAGTATTACAAGAAGGGAAGGCTCCACAATGGGGAAGCTGTTAGGGAGTCTAGAAATAACTGTATTTTGTCTTATTGTAGAATGAAAGAAATATAAAAAGGAAAAATTTATTTTCTGTTTTTTTCTTTATTTTCATAAACATCATGAAAGCTTGGAGATGTGTCAGTGTCTGAAACTGAGGCAAGGTATCCCACCCATTGCTCCTATATGTAGGGCGGGAGTAAGAGACTAAAGGAGTAGAAAATGAGTGGTGGGTTCTTTGCTTTTTTTTTAACCTTATAATAAAATCACACATGATATGGTCAGTATGACATGTTTCTTAATTTCACAGAGCCAGCAATAGTGGACTAGACACCTGCTAATATTGTAAAATGGACAAAGGTAGTACAGGAGCTGAGAATTTGCATGTTCATTTGCAGTTGAATGCTGGATGTCAGACAATGGTGGAACATTCTTTGTTTTTAGTTGCATATGCTGTACTAGTTTTCTTTTATACTGCAATGTTTTATCACAGGAAACAGAAACTGCATATTTGGTACCTGCAGGAGTCCTGAACCATGAGGAACAAACCTAGAAACTGGGTGGTGCCTCGAATGTTTGTAAACCTGCTGTGTGTTTACACCTGGGCTGAGCTTGGGACAGGTCCATCTGGATCAGTGCTCAATCCCAGTAAACAAATCTAAATAAAGAAATACCTCTTGTGCAGTTGCAAACACGAGCACATGGCTTAAAGGATTCCTTATGAGAAGGGGGCTATGCAGTTTATTAACCCCCAGAATGTTGAACCTTACTTATTTATTTTTGGTCTTGGCTATTCTTTCTTACGGTAGGTGTTGTTTTTCTCTCTTATCCATCTTTATACTCCATGCCTAGTCTACACTACTTGGGGTTACTGTTGTCTTTTGTTCTGCTATTCCCTGTTATATAGACGTGCATATATGAAATGCAGCCTTTCCTGCTGTGAGCATTTAAAAATAGTTTGCAAAATAAACATCAGCATCCATAATCTATATCTGCCTACTACTGTAGACATATGTTGTGTATGTTTCACTACTTGATTACAAACTTTACTGTATTTGAGATTCTGCTTGTAAAATCCAGCTAACGAGGTCTGCTTTGTACATTCTGAGTTAAAGTCACACGTCCATT
Source organism: Protopterus annectens (assembly GCF_019279795.1). Classification (NCBI taxonomy): domain Eukaryota; kingdom Metazoa; phylum Chordata; order Ceratodontiformes; family Protopteridae; genus Protopterus; species Protopterus annectens. The sequence continues at coordinate 871,816,263 of NC_056733.1, forward strand.
GCTCTTATATCGGTATGAAAAAAAGAGACAATTCAGAAGTAGGAAATGACAGCACGTTCTTTGCTTTCTTGTTAACTTTCCTTAGGTTGTTTTCTATCTGGAGTTGCCAGTAAGTTACATTGCTTTCTTTTTTGCCCACCTTAGCACTTGTCCTTACGTTCTTTGTGAATCTTGAATATTTTTCTACCATACACTATGTGATTGTTATCTATTCCTCTATTTCGTAATGCTTGTTAACTGTAAATTTCCTCACCAAGGCCATGCCTGCAGATCATTATTCGTGATCAGTGCACTACCCTATTAAAAATAAATAAATAAAAATAAATTATCAGATTTATCCTTTATATGCTTTTATTTTTAAACCGCATTAGTGCTTTGCTTTCCTTGACCTAGCTGTTTTAATTCAGCTGCTCGGTCGTTTAGTTTGGGCATCCTTTTCTTTACTTACTTAGCTTTATGAAAAAAAAAATCACTTGGCCAATAACTAGTGATTCCTTCGTAACTGACACTGGATTTTTTTCAATGGCAACTACATCTGGCATGCCTTTGAGATTTCTGTTGCCTGCTGTAAAGTGTTTTAATTATGCCTGGCTCAGGGAGCTAGTGTTTGAAGCATTCTCTGACAGAACGAATTGTTTTGCAGTCACCCTCTTTTTATACAAATAATGTTATTTACTGCAGTCTTTTTCAGATGTTTTGCCATGTTTGAAGTTAAACCTAACATTTCCAATTCTAATTTTGCACATTTTTTGCTTTGATTTATCCTACCCGCGTTTTTGTTCCTAAACAGGATTGTCAAATTTCATTAAACCTATGTTCTTGCCTTTCTGATCTTACTTTTTTGTCTTGTAGCAGTTTGTTAAGGAGTCATATGACTTTGCTTCTCTGTTGCTGCATACTAAGTTTCCTTCCTCTTTCCGTTTTCTCTAGTGCTCTGTTAATTCACCTAGTGTCTCATAGTCAGGCAATATTCTACTAACTCCCTTCTGTTGCTTTACTGGCACATTCTGTATTGCCTCTGCATGCCTCCTCCTCACTTTTCGTATGTTTCCGTTGACTGCCACTTCTCACCTTTTTGGTGTATGCTCGAACAGTTGCTGGCCTGCTGAGTTGCTATTTTGCTCACTAACCTTTGTTCGTCTGTTTTGTATCTCAGGCTGACACTAGGTTAGCAGCCTTCCTCTGCCTAGCTAACACCTAGCTTTTTCCTGTAAGTCATGTTATGTCACTCACCATTTCTACATGTGTGTGAGGGTTTCCCCTTAACCCCTCTCCCACATAAATTTTTGAGATAATGTCTAGTAATGCCTAGGATCTGTTTCACGATTAGTAGCTCTCCAGCCCTTTTCTGCAGAGGGCATACCTAAATCCTGCTTTACTTTTCACATTCCTCCCTCGCCTGCTAATTATAGGTCTGCACCTTTAAAATCAAGGTATTGGATCCTTTTCTAAACTTTGCACTTTTAATGCGGCAGAACATTTTTTACATTCTCTTTCCTGCTGTTTAATTAATCTGACCATTTCTATCTAATTGTGCCTGCTGCTTTCTAGAGTTTGCTGCTTGCAGCTACAGTATTGGTCACTCTGCTTTCATTCTGCTTGTAGTCTGTCTGCTGCCCGCATTCATTTCCATACAGCCAATTCATAACGTAAGAAATGCTGGCATTAAACTACTAGCAAACATACATGCTGTTCTCCATTTCCTTATTTGTTTCACCATTTCCCTCAGCCTGACAGCTTCTCTCTCTCTCTCTCTCTCTCTGCTTTGTATATCTCCTAATGCCTGTTCTGAATGCTACCTGGAATTAGTTTTGTGTTCTTTGACTAGGTCTCACGCTGCACTTTGACGTGACAGTACAAATGTGAAAGTAATTTGTGATTGTATAAATGTAGCTGTCTGATTGAGGGAATGTGTGTGGATTCCTTTCTAGAAATTTTCCTTTCTAGAAGTTTGACTAGTGAATAGATTTTGCTGTTTCATATGCCTCCGCTGTTATACAAATCATATACAGAGTCTTGCTTGCTGTTTAGTACAATTGCACACCCCTCTGTTTTGGGTATGCTCTCCTGTCCTAGACTTTTAGTTTTTGTTCAATTATTTTGGTTCATATTTTGCTTATGTTTACTTAGGTTACTTGGAGGGCTATTTTTTTTCTTTTTGGATTTACTTGTCCACTGTGGTTCAGACAAATTAGCTCTTTCTTGTTTTTGAGTAATTCATTGATAATTACCATGTGTCATTAGTTATCAGTCAACCACATTTTTTGCAGCTTTGTTTTGTAACAGGTTGGGGCCACCTTATGATAGGGTTGCTTGCCCTTACACATCTCACTTTACTGAGTTTTAAGTGAAGCTCTATGTCAGCTCATTCGATTTTCTGCATTTCTCTGTGGACCTAAGAGCATTCAGCTCAAATTCCTGGGCAACTGGCTTTTCTTGCTAGTTGCACAAGGTCCTATTTATAACTTTAGTTACTATTTGGGATAGTAACACTTGCTGTATGGCTGCTTTATGCCATTTCTGGTTCTGAGCTCAGTTACTCTTATTTTGTGTCCAGGACAACCACTGACTTGCCAGTTAAGGTTCTCTCTAATCCTATTGTAACGACTTGTATTTCCACGTAACTGAAACAGCATAAACTTTTGCTTTGTGCCCTGGGTGCTGTGAAGGGTGATTTCATCAGAGTGAAGTGTTATGCTGCCCCCACTTAATGTCCTGATGTTAAACTTAAAATGCATTTGTTTGTCTGTTTATTTACATTTTATTAATTGGGTTAGTCCTATTAGGAAGAGTCCATTTGCAGAGGGGGACAAGGCAAAAAACGTCTCAATACAGTGTGTCCGTAAAGTATACCAGACAAAAAGAAATCTGCAATAATATCCAGTGATTCAGAAGTTCATATCAGTACAAACATTGCAGTACAATATGAAAGTAATTTATATCAATTGCTTGTCGTATGAATTCATAAACCCTTTAGTGTCAGAGGCAGCAGTCAACATATCGTGCATTAAGTACAGTAAGTTTGATAAAGTTGATTTAATACAAGGTATTATACGCAATAACATTTTAAGCAGAATGTTTCATGCACATAAAGAGGTCAGAAGGCTAAGGTTATTGACGAACAGAATGGTATTTGCATGTTTGATGTGAGCAAAAAAGCTCTTTACCTACTTAAATATAAGGGATCAATATGTAAGACAGGATAGCTGTCCCACTTAGATTCTATTTGAGTATTTATTTATTCATGGGTTGGGGCTGTTCTTGGACACCTATGCTCTTGTTAATGGATTATGTGCTGCTGGGTCAATGTGTGCTATAAAGTATTATGATAAACTGTAATTTGATGATACTATCACAGAAAGAGATTCTGAGATACTGATGTTTCAAGGTTGGCTTGAATTTGAGGGAGCATTGAAAAGATTTTTTTGTTATAAGTAAATTAGTTAATTTAGTTAGGTGCCTTGTTCCTTTCTGGGAGTAATTTTGGAACACTTAATATATGCTCCATGTCTAATTTTAGATAACTGATGGGTTGGTGCCAGGCTATGTGATCTGATAGGTCATGGCATGAGTTTTATGTAGTAGTCTGTAAATTCTGTGCCTTAGTGTCATCCAGTCCAGCTTGCATAGAGTTTTGTAGTGGTATGTGGGAGAGGGGAAAGCAATTATGAATCTTATTCCATTGCAGGCAATCACATTTTCAGAAACTAAATGTTTTACTGTGTTTCCTATTGTGAAGGTTTTGTAAGACAGCTTAATTAAGAGCACAGTCTCTGCCAGTGCACATCTGGTTTTTGATGTTAGGTTTGACTTTTCCCTGTATTGTGCACCTAATTTCCAATTAATGCCTCTGATGTTTTTCATGTTCTTTATCATTTTTTCTAAGAATTTAATCACACCTAGATATTTTAAGTTTTCTGCTACCTCAGTCTTGCATGATGAAGCTATTTCTTTAGAGCTGCCAGTTTGATATCAGTGTGCTTCGCAAAACAGGCAGTTTCTATTTTTCTCTCATTAAGAATTTGTTGATTTTAGTGCATCCATTTTGAGCACACTGTGTCAATTTTAAAGGTAATTTATGAGTGTTTCAACTCTGACTGCATTATGTGGGAGAGCTGAGTCATCTGCATGTTCCATCAGCTAAAGGCTTTCCTTATGCTGATGTGCTTTTATACCAACTGGGAGTGATGCAGCAGTGGATCCTAAGTATGCATTTGTGGCCCAGCTGAACTGAACCAGAGTGAGGCTGCATGTGGAATTGAATAACCCATTGATTATGGCAGCCACCTGTGTGACGTCCCTCCTCTGGGCCAGTAATCAATGAGTCTCAATCCTCACTACTGACACCGGTAAGGGATGTTCACTTGGAACAAAAATGGATACCCACAGTATTTTCAGATGCAGTTCTCTGTACCAAGCACAATTTCCCTTAATAGTACACATGGAACACACTCCAGTCCTGGGGTTGGACTCTCTCTCTTTCCAGGCCCCAAATAAGAATCCACACTGACCACTAAGAAGCTTTGTGTCCCTGTTCCAAGTAGCTGACACACACACACACACACACACACACACACACACACACACACACACACACACACACACACACACACACACACACACACACTCTTTCATATTTGATTTATACACACACATGGACACACACACACACACACACACACACAAACACACACACACACAAACACACCCACACATGTGCACACACACACACACACACACACACACACACACACACACACACACACACACACACACACACACACACACACACACACACACACACACACACACATGCACACACACACACACACACACACACACACACACACACACACACACACACACACACACACACCTGGGAAAGACTGGCAAAGATTACTCGCTCTACCACCTCTGCCCTGGCTATAAGGCAGTTCCATTGTCACCAGACAACTGCTCTAAGGCTCTTAACAAGGTATCCAATTATATTGAGTGAAATTAATACTAATACAAATGGTAATGTTGACCAAACAGGAAACTTTCAGGAGTGACCACAGTGTCACCAAATAAATATAAGTACTCTCAAATGTTCAATATTCTCTAAAAGACCAGCCACAATGAAAAGTTTAAATATATTTAATAAATAATAGAAGAACATGAAAATACTGAATATCTATTTACAATAAACACCAGTGTTTCAATCACAGGAAATATTAAAATAACACAGATGGAAAGGTTCACACAGATACAGAAAAACACTTAACTAATCTCACTCATGACTGATTAACAAATTACTGTTCCCTAGTTCACTTACTATAGCAAGGCAAGATGATGTGGGTGATTGGCCTTCCTTGTCAGGTTTATAAACAGACTGCTGAGAACTAAGTGGCATTTCTCACTAATATCTAAATATCATTTCAGTGCTGGCCATAGAATGACATCACATCTGGTCACCTGACTCTGGTTCCCACAATATCCCCTTCACTAGAAACTTGAGTCAGGATCTTGCACATATGTGTCATAATACACACAAATAGGGCTTTGCTAAGATGTGTTACAACATCTGGAAGTTGTAAAACAATTGTAACACTTCCATTCTTCCTACACAGCTACTAAGCCAGGTTTTTCACAGCCATTTTGTCTCTGGCTGCAGTCAGAACTGTAAGATACAATCTTTATGGCCTAAACCAGGTAATTTAATTTCAGACTATTTTTCAAATTTAGCTGGACTGAGATTAACCTTTTCTATTACAGTATCCTTTCTTGCAATATATTCATTTCAACAGTTACAGTGCAGTCTGACATATAGGTATATTTCTGTTCTGTCCAGCAGGACCCGCTGTTGTACCAACACTGGTACATTTTTAACATAAGTAGCTTTACAAATACATTTTCAACACAAGTACCTATACAAATCAGTTTGATATACAAATGATGTATATTTCTTTACAAAACTCCAGCTAGTTATGCAGGAATATGTTACACATCCACTGTATTACTTCTCCTGGTATAGCTGGCAAGACCTTATATCCTCACAACCTGATCAAATGCTGCATAAGAACTGAATAACCTGATGATTACAGCTGCCACCTATTCAAATACAAAACAGGACATTTTTATGTAAACATAAGATTTTGCAAGACAAACCAAACCTGTAACCAATGCAAAGGACTGGACTTCACTTTCTTTGTCAAAATGAAAGCTCAGAATCATAGAATTGCTTCTATTTTATATAATACTAAGGTGTTTGAAATGCAAAATAAGTCATTTATGTAACTATTAGTGTAAAATTAGGAAATGTTTTTCATCCAAAAATCTGAGGATGTGTGTCTTTTCTTTTTTTGCAACTGCCAAATGGGGACCATCCTGTATAAAGGGGATAGGTGTTAACCCTACTGGTGAGGGTCAGCTGACCTCCAGACAACTCCTGAATGTGGAAATATAGTACAGGGGGTTATAGAGCTTGGGTGTTCATAACCGATGCTAATATGTGCTTATGGTTTTGGTTGTACCATTACCTTCTGGATGACTTTGATGCTATAAATAATGATTCCTTACTCTAAAACATCAGTAAAAGACAAAGACAAGATTCCTAGAGTCCCCAGGAGAAAAGCAACAGATAAATCTAAGCAATTTTTTACAAGGATTCCAACAAATTGCACATTACATATAAACTGAAATTTAATAGCATCTTAAAGGTCTTAAATGTTTACTTGAATCTAGATTCTGCTATGTATTATATGAGTTAGCGTGTGTGTGTGTGTTTGTGTGTGTGTGTGTGTGTGTGTGTGTGCGTGCGTGCGTGCGTGCGTGTGTGTGTGTGTGTGTGTGTGTGTGTGTGTGTGTGTGTGTGTGTGTGTGTGTGTGTAATGAATGGTGTGTATATGTTTTTTCTTTTGCCTGTTCAGGTTCATTTTTAATGAAAAGGATTTATAAAGCCTATTACTTTTTTAATGTTCAGTTTAGATCTACCTCAGCTCATTTATGTAATTCTGTTATTTGATGAATTATGTGTGGTGTAATAGAATTATATCTTGCTACTGTTCCAGGGGTGTGTGTTTGTGTGTGGTGTGTGTGTGTGTGTGTGTGTGTGTGTGTGTGTGTGTGTGTGTGTGTGTATGAGCTATATCAGCATGACAATCCAATCAAATTATATTGGGTTGCAGCTTTCATTTTCATACTACACTTTTATTCTAAGTTTTTATCGAAATGCATGATACTTGCTACTTTCACAACTTGTGTTAAATAAAAACACAAAACAATCAAGCTTTGTAGAGATGTTTTGGTAATATTAGTCATCATTAGATATCTAGTGTGGTAGCAGCAGATAATGTAGCACCTAAAATATATGCAGCGGTGACAGCAAGCAAAAAGGAGAGCAGCAACAAACTGTAAGTAAAACTGTTTTCAAAAAGAAGGAAGACCAGCTGCCAGAATTAGGAGCGGTCTTAGGTCAGCTGGTGCCCTAGGCAAAAGCGCTCCACAGCGCCCCCTACCACACCATCTGGTGCCCCCATCCTGGTCTACCTACACTAAATAGATACTGGAAAAGTGCCCCTGCTACAGCGGCGCCCTAGGCGGCTGCCTAGTTGGCCTATGCCTAAGGCCAGCTATGTGAGAGTAACAAATGACATCGTAGTAGGGAGATATTAAATATGGCACAATTTGGTAACTGTTCTGGGATTTAAAGCTCAAGAAATGTGGTCTTTTATATATATTGGGACAGAGACGTTTTGTGATTTAACATTTGAAACTGACAGACTGATGATGACATTTCTGGAACTGTAACAAAAAGAAGGGCATTTATCTGTGGAAAAATTATTTGTTTTCTGGTAATAACTTAAATGTTTAAAAAAAAGTTACTTTGCAATTTACAACAGATGAACTGGGAAAAAGACGATATTAAAAATGCCTACAGGGTCTGTGTGGAATTGTTGATGATATTGTGAAAGTTAGAGATGACAGAAACGTATGCAATTGAGTGTTTACAAATGTTTTAAAAAAAGAAACACTTGACAATTGTCATTTTTATGGCTGGTCAACAGCGGGTATTGAGATATGCTGAATAGCCTAAATCATGTTTCTTTTTGGAGAGTTTTCTCATTTAATTAATAGTTGTGACAAGGTACAATGTAACCAGTGTGAGGAGAAGGACATACAGCAAGAAGGTATGTGCCTGAATGTAGACTGTGTAAAAAAGGAACCTTTTGGATGGATTGTCAAGAGTAAACAATAAATAATGATAAAGAAGAAGAAAAAGAAGAAAACATACAAGAGGAAGGGCAACAAGAGGCTGAGAGAGATGTTGAACTAGGTGAAGAAGAAACTGTAGAAGAAGGAAAACAATATGGAGGGGAAATGAGGAGAGAGAGAGAGAGACCGAGAGTGCAAGCAGGAAGAGATGTCAGGAGAAGGGATATACTAATATTTTTTGAAGTTCTAGCCAGTGAGAAATCTGATTCTGAGGGTCAAGGATTATTTGTACATAAACCCAAGAACAAATATTCAGTTAGTAAAGAGTAAAAATAAAAAAACAATAATTTAAAAATATTTGCCCTAAACTTAAAAAAAAACAACCAAGGTAGAGTTTTTACTGTTTGATACTTTAAACCTGGGATATATGGAAACAACCCCTTAAGGACACTAAATGCTTCAGGTGCATGGCTTCTAAATGCCTATGACCGTTAACTTTTTAAGTCTTTATGGATACAGTCACACCATTAAACACAAACCCCACTAGCTGTGGACATGTCTTTTTATTGACCTTATCAGCACAGTATGAGTAGATTGTCTGGATGTTCTTTAGAAACACGGGGTCTTTAAATCCAGCTAATGGCCATAAACTTTAAGGTGCCTGCAAAATATCTCAACTAACATCTAAACCAAAGGGTAAACTCGCACAGACAAGGCATTCAGTAGAAACTACAAGAAAATCCTAGCCAAGCTAGAGTTTTCTGTTCTATATTATATTACTGGAGATTCGACTCTGCAAACCTCAGTTCATCGAACCGACAAGATTGAACGTTCACTAAAGCGAACGTTCACTAAAGCGAATGTCTAAAACAGGGAATGGAATTAGTTGGCCAACATTCAAACTGTCACGCATGCTGCAGTATATCAAACTCACCCAGATGGAGGGCTGTGTTCCCCATACCCCTCTACCTATATATGCCAACTCCAAGATCACACTTTAGCAGGGAAAAGGGCAAATTTCCTAATGCTGGCCAACTAATTCCATTCCCTGTTTTAGACATTCACTGATATGAATGTTCACTTAAGTGAATGTTTGCTCTTGTCAGTTTAACAAACAGAGGTTCACAGAGTTAAACCTTTGATTATATGATATAGACCCACAGTTTTCAATGTACGATACCTTAAACCTTCTGTGATGAAAGCTCATGGGACGTATGCAAATGAACCCATAAGAACATCAAGTGTTTCAGCTACAGGGCTTCTGCAAAACACTTGATACCCTCAAGGGGTCATTTGCATATATCCCATGATCCTCCATTTTCAGAGGTTTATGGTATCACACAATGAAAACTCTAGCTTAACTGGGTTTTTCTTGCAGTTTTTACTGAATGGTTGTCTCTGTGACCTTTTTACGATTTGGTTTGGATCTAAACTTAAAAAGGAGGAAAGCAACAATTTTAAAGCACTTTCAGTAAAAGAAAGGAATAATGGAATGGTGTGCAAATGTGATGTGGGTGTTATTCTGTTAGAGGATGTAAGATCCCTGACAAATGTTGAAAGATTGCAAACAAAAATTGTGTTGAAGAAATATAATATGGAACATAGGAAGCTAATGTTGTTCTGAAGTGGCTGTGTTGTGTAAAAAGACAGTGAAAATACTAGATGTCACATTAGTAAGGATAGAAGGTTATCTGTTGTGGATGTGAGATGGAGAGAACATGACTATTTGGTGGTTAATATGATAATAATAATTCCAGGGTACTTTAATTGTGACATAAGCGAAAAAGTAAAAAGAAAAAAGAAAAGAAAATCAGAGGGTAATGCTACTCGATGCTAGAAATCGAAACCTCAAAACGCACTCACTCAAGGCACTCCTTAAAATGGAGAACATCGACATCTGTGCAGTGACACAGAGAGCACCCCTGCATTACCAGGCTATAATTCATACCACACCTTTCGGCCACCTAACCTGGACTGAAGCACTAAAGGCGGAGGCGTGTCCATATTCATTAAGGTTATCCACACTTCCAGGCTAGTTGCTCAGCATAATCCAGCTAAGATTATCAAAGTGCAACTAACTCTGGGCAAGACAGCAATCCAACTTGTAGCTTGCTACAGATCCCCCACCATGCCCCAGGATTCCCACTTCTCATTTCTTGATACACTGGAAAATATTAGGGTACAACCTAACACCTTAATAATGGGCGATTTCAACTACCCCACCATTAACTCGGAAAACTACTCATGTACCAACTCCTGTGCTCAACGTTTTCTGGAATTCATAAATTCCAATGCCTTGGATCAACTTATTCACACCCCCACCAGGGGAAGCAATATGCTAGACCTGGTCATTAACAACATGGGCAACTGGTGTTCCACACCAGAGGTCAATTCCTCATTGGTCAGATCTGACCACAAGCAAATAACCCTAGACATCCACATCCCATCTCCACCACCATTAGGGAAACCACCATAAAAAATTTCTCCAAAGCCAACCTCACGCTTCTTAAGACAGAAGTGGCAAACTTCATGATACCCATGCTGATGGACAATAGAGATACGACTGCTGAGTCCTATATAATTGCACCTTATAAGCACTTACCAAGTGCATGGATCGTGCAATCCCTAACAGAACCAAGATGCTATCCTCCAAAAAAAGGAAGCCAATCTGGTGGTCCCTTGCTATAAACAAACTCCACAACAGAATAAAGAAACTGTTGCAAAATTGATTGGAGGAACTTTGTGGTCAGCCTCAGTAAGAAGCTGAGATCCCTCATAAAATCCTCCAAAGCTAGTTACAAAAACAAAATTGCCACTGATTCTAAAGACAACCACAAAGCATTCTATAGCTATGTCAAGAATCTCAATGGCAACTCTCAGATCTGCTCTGAGTTACAGCACAATGGCACTAAATATGCAGAAACAAAAACAGTTGGCCAGCAATTCGCAGTTGAACAGAATTCAATCAGCCAAAAACAGATGGTGGAAATTCAGACTTTATTTACAAAAATAACAAACCGGTTTCGGCATCAGCATGCCTTCTTCAGTGTAAGAGTAACAAACATCTAAATATACAGAACCAACTGATATTCCCAACATCCTGGCAGATAGGTTCAGAGCTAACTTTACCCCTCTCTCATCCCCTAAAAGGCCCATCTCTATACCGGAAGAATGCAAAGTACCTATAATCACAGCTGCACAGGTAAAAAACACACTCTCCAAAGCCAAGAACATATCATCCATAGGACCTGACAACATCCCAGGCTGCATTCTACATGAACTACAGAACAAACTGTCACCCCACCTAAGTACCATGTTCAATCATAGCCTCACCTCAGGCTTTGTGCCCACTGAATGGTGCACAGCAACGGTTATCCCCCTCCACAAAGGGGGAGCCACCACGGACCCCGGGAACTACCACCCCATTAGCCTGATGAGCCTGGTCTGCAAGACTATGGAGTGTATCATCATGGAACTTATAAACAATGACATTGGTAATCTCCAAACTCTGGACCCTACCTAGTTCGGGTTTGTAAAAGGCAGATCATGTCTCTTAAACCTGATAGACTTCTTTGAAGCGGTCACCAAAGCCGTAGATGAGGGTAAGGTGGTACACGCAGCCTATCTAGATCTCACCAAGGCTTTTGACACCATCCCCCACTCTGGAATTATAGACAAACTCACTAAACTAGGTATAAATCCCTATGTCACAAGATGGGTTGCCAACTGGCTCACTGACAGAACCCACACTGTGAAAGTAGCAGACTCTAAATCCAACTTCAGACTAGTGACAAGTGGAGTACCACAGGGTTCAGTCCTAGGTCCTCTCCTGTTTGGTATCTACTTCTCTGAAGTACAGGCTAACACAGAAGGTCTTTGGCTAACAAAGTTCGCAGATGACTGCAAACTAGGAGCCATAATCAAAACTCCTAACGATGTGGACATCCTACAAAAAGCCTCACTGAGACAGATGCCTGGTGTCAAAGCCATGGCCTCAAGCTCAATGCCAAAAAGTGCATTGTCATCCCTTTTGGTAAAAACTCTGTACCCATGAACTACCACATAGGCGGTAGTCTACTTAACACTGAAAGTGTGATAAGAGACCTTGGGACACAGGTGGACAGTAGTCTCTCCTTTGATAATCACATCACCACTGTAGTCAGGAAATCCGTCTACGTGGCACACCTCATCACAAAAGGTTTCTCATCCAGGAAAAAAGAGGTCATTGCTCCCCTCTACTCATCACTCATTAGACCCATTATAGAGTACAACGCCCCTTTTGGTATGTACCACACAAGACATCTACAACAACTGGAAAGGCCACAGAAATACCTCACAAAGAGGATTACTGGCCTCAAACAGATGTCCTACACAGACCGTCTCAAAAAACTCCAGCTTTGTTAAACCCAGAGCTGTTGGTCATGCTCCACATAAATCCCAGTCTAGGGACCTAGACCTTGTCACCACAATAAATAGAACATGCTGGAGGGATAGATTCCTGTCCCAGAGACTTCCCATACTCTGGAACAAACTACCTATCTATATCAAACAAAGCTCCTCATTAGCACTCTTCAAGAAAAGTCTTGATGATTGGATGGGAGATAGGAAATTCACCCCGGGGGTCACTTCTGTGGCTCTGCTTGACAGGGGCACAGGAAAATAATTTTCTTGGGTGGCAAAAGCCGGGCTACCGTTTGGCTAGGCTTATATAGGCCCTAGGGCCAACAGCCTAGTACCTACCTATGAACCTATGAACCCATGTTAAAAAAATACAGGCGGTGATAAAAAGTGGTAAATCAGAGTGGAACAAAAGACCTAAAGAATGGAGGCACCTGGATCTGAAATTGATTATTGTGTCTTATCAGAAGGCTTGGGGGGTAACAGAGACTAATGCAGTTGTGATGGCTTTTTCAGGCCTTTTAGCAACATGGATGGAGGTGATGGAAGAAAGGCAGTGTGTTAAAACAGGAAAGGGAATAAAAAGAATAAACGAGAAATTATGGGATGAAACTGGAGAGTGGGGCACATTGCAGTTATGAAAGTATCATTTAATCATGAAGGACTTCTGTAAAAACTGGTCTGAATGGTGGAATGAATTTGAAAAAGTCGAACCTCCCCAATGGCAGGAGCATGTAAGAATGGAAGAGGAAGTGATGCATAGAAAAATGGATAGAAATCTTTCCAAGACTTTAGAGAATAATACAAAAGAGTATTAGAATATGGAAAAAAAATATAAAAATATGAAAAAAGAAGGCCTTACTGATTAGGATGAGATATTATTTACAAGGTAGATGGTATCTGCATATCTGGGTAAAATGGCAAAGGAAAATATTAATACAATAAGGGGGTGAAAAATGTAAACGGAGGGGTAGAAAGAACACAAGAACAAATTATGAGTATTGTAGTACATTTCCAATTAGTTACAAGGGAATGTAAGCAGGTATACAATGTAAATTTTACCTTACAAAATGAGATTGCAGAACATTCGTCTCTGCTGTATATAGTAGTCATCCTTTAACTCATTCCCTTCAGCAGGTGTGGCTCACCTTACAGTTCTAACCAAATACTCACTGACAGAAGGTCAAATATCAATAGAATGGTGTTTGCCATCATGTATGCTTCACAGTAAAATATTCTGATACCTTGTATGTAGCATGGTTTTGGAATTATTAATTAATGCAAATAAGAATAAGCAATATTTGATGCCTAGAGGCACAGTAGGAGTTTCCTGCAGAAACACCTAGAGGAGCACTTAGCTGTAATGACACCCAGGAATGTTATATTTTCTGGCATGATTTGATAAATGTATGTGCAGACTACAGTTTGCAGATAAGACTGTATATGACTCTATGTGACTTTGAGAAAGGGGTCTACTAGACACACAGGTAAAAGGATGTTGGTTTCACCCATGTCAGATTGTATGGAGACAAATTCAGAAACTGCCGTGTATCAACAGAGTTTGGAAGCAATGTGCACTTTTTGGTGTTATGTAAGCAAATTGCTGCTTTAGCCTTTGTTTCTCCAGACTGTGTTGCATCAGCATTTGGAGATATAGAAGATGACATGCCAGATTTTGCAAAGCCTTTATGTGTTTTCTTTAAAGAAAATTGCATACATGGTAGACCTATATGATACAGAATACGTAAGGCTATGTTTGAAATGATTCATCCACTGTTTGATATCTGTTTCTGGAACTAGTAGAAAACATGTTGGTATCATTTTCGGAACCAGTGGGACACATGTTGGTATCAGTTTCTGTAACCACCGAGACACATGTTGGTATCAGTTTCTGGAATCAGTGGGACACGTGGTATCAGTTTCTGGAACCAGTGAGACACATGTTGGTATCAGTTTCTGGAACCAGTGGGACACATGTTGGTATCAGTTTCTGGAACCAGTGGGACACATGTTGGTATCAGTTTCTGTAACCACCGAGACACATGTTGGTATCAGTTTCTGGAACCAGTGGGACACATGTTGGTATCAGTTTCTGGAACCAGTGGGACACATGTTGGTATCAGTTTCTGGAACCACTGAGACACATGTTGGTATCAGTTTCTGGGAATCAATGGGACACACATTGGTATCAGTTTCTGGAACCATTGAGACACATGTTGGTATCAGTTTCTGGAACCACTGAGACACATGTTGGTATCAGTTTCTGGAACCAGTGGGACCCATGTGGTATCAGTTTCTGGAACCAGTGGGATACATGTGGTATCAGTTTCTGGAACAGTGGGACACGTGGTATTTTCTGGAACCAGTGGGACACATGTGGTATCAGTTCCTGGAACCAGTGGGATACATGTGGTTTCACTTTCTGGAACCAGTGGGACACATGTGGTATCAGTTCCTATAACCAGTGGGATACATGTGGTTTCACTTTCTGGAACCAGTGGGATACATGTGGTATCATTTTCTGGAACCAGTGGGACACATGTGGTATCAGTTTCTGGAACCAGTGGGATACATGTGGTATCAGTTTCTGGAACCAGTGGGATACATATGGTATCAGTTTCAGGAAGCAGTGGGATACATATACGTTAGGCTATTGTCATAGTCAGAATGCAGTAGAAGGATGAGGTAGATGACTGTGTAGTTTATTGGGTAACAAGCAGTTGTACATGTTAGGTGTGCTACATGCCATACAACCTGAACAGAATCATGTGGGGGATTTAAAGAACAGGCTCTTGTGTGGTTTGCCTCCATCACTCAAGAGGATACGTTTATTGGGTAAATAAGCTATTTTTCAAATGTTACTATCAAAATGTGAGGAATTCACACCTCACAGATTCACTGAGTCTGTTGCTCAACACCGTGCTTTCTGAGTTTTGATATACGGTTACTGGAATTAATTGTACACAATTTTTTATCTTTGTTTACCTATACCAAATGTGTTTTAGTTGTTTTGAGTATTTCTACAATGGGCTACATCAGCATTCTGGTGACATTGTGTTCACACACTTGGTGGTTCGGATCTCTACAATCAATTAAAAAAAATTAAATGTTGAATGTTGCATGAATGTTATTTCAGCTATCATTATGTTTGGTATTCCGAAATGTAGTGTTCCTCATCATATTTCAGCACAAATGATCTCCTGCCATCCTGTGACATGATAATAAACCTGTGAAAACATGTAAAGACAGTAAAAGCAAGGAAAATAAGAGATAATGGAAACTAAAAAAAAATCCTGAATGAGTTCATGAAGAATTTGGAAAATAATTATTATTAGTGAATTGAATGAAGTAGTGCAGCGGTTAGCGTTGTCGCCTCACAGCAAGAGGTTCTCCCGTTTGATACTCAGCTGGAGCACCTTCTGTGTGGAGTCTGCATGTCCTCCCTGAGGTCAAGTGATGTTAAAGACATGCAGGTAGGTGCAAGCGTGAATGGGTGTGCCTTCGTTGAAGGTTGGACATCGGGCTGGCAACTTGGCACCGTAGAAATCCACTGCCAATCATAAGTGGACCGGAGTTCTGCTGTGGCGACCCCTAACCGGGAAAAGCCAAAAGTCTTTAGTGAATTGAATGAAGTACTTATGAAAGTAAATGTTGATTCTGTATCAGTCCCAGATGGTATCAGGTATGGAATTTATAAGAAATTAATGGATTGGCAAACAGAGTATTTTGTAAATGTACTAAATAGAGAGTTAAAAGGAGTGTTTGTTTAAAAGGAGTTCTATATAGGATAGTAACATTTATATGGAAGAAAGATGACAAGAATGAAGTAAATAAATTAGAGACCCATCACACTAAATAACACAAACACATATATATATATATATATATATATATATATATATATATATATATATATATATATTATGAAAAAACAAAAAAAAAGAGCGAAGTCACCAAACACCAAATCCAAAAAGCAAGGTGACTAGGCTAATAAAGTGCACTATTATACAAAGCGGAGGAGCCAAATTAAATAATTATTTATTAAAAGGTGATTAAGTGCTTTCGTCCTATCGCCTTTAGGACCGTTTATTCTGCTTCATTAAACTTGAATAGAGTATTAAAGTGAGTAAAGGAAAAGAATGAGGCTTTAATGGTGAGAATGTTTAAATATAAGTAGAAAGAATTCTGGAAAATGATGAGAATAAGAACAACAGAAAAAGAATATGTAAATGAAATTAAAAATGAAAAAAAATACTAACATGGGAAATAAAAATTGATGGTATAGATGACGATAGAGGGGTGTGATATAATAACATGATGAACCAATATTATTATATAAATCTATGAGAATATTTACCAGAAAAAGTGATTAAAGCCATTGAGTTAAGGAAAAAGTGGTGTACCAAGATAGTAGAGCGTCAGGATTTCATATCGAGAGTGGTAAATAAGTTACCAGGAAGGGAAATATTCCATATAAAAAGAAAGTTGAAAGAGTGAGCTTATTTTGTGGAGACCAGGAGACAACAGAGCATGCTTTTTTTAATGTAAAAGACTAGTGAAACTGAAAAAATATGCACAAAGAAATTATTTTAGACCATTAATGACGTCAATAATATTGCTATGAATATGACTACAAATGGCTATTATAAGAAGAACGAATATATGAAAAGGGCAGATAAGAACATATTTTATATAATATGGCTAATTTGGAATGAAAGACTGAATGAACTTTTGTTTAAAGGGAAATTGATTTTGGCAGATATATTAAGAAAAATTAGAGTATAGTTTTAGGAGAAGGAATGGGGTCGATTATGGACGAATAATAATGAGGAAGTTATAAAAACATGATAACTAGTAAAAAATAGAAATGTGTATAAATGGGCCTGTCAATTTGTACATTTTGCAAATATGTAAATATGTAAATAATTGGCCAGATTCACAAAAATAAAAAAAAAACCTGCACCGAAACACAGCTGTTGGCCAGATTCAGCAAAGCCTAGATTAAGTGCACACAATATGTATTCAAGAACATTCTTATCACATTTTTTGTGCTTTCTAGGCACAAAGAAAGATTACACTACATGTACATGTAGTCTACACTTTGTGGTAACCTTTATGAATCCCTGAGAATATTTAAAGCACATGAATATCAGTAGGAAAACTAAAATTAGGAGGAAGGTGTGAGTTATGTCTGTGTTGTCTGTTTACTCAGAATGGTACACACTTAGTATAGGTATTATTGAATCCCGGGGAATGTTATGTTGTATAAAGTAAAGGACGCCTAGTCTTTTTGATAGATGACATGGGGTCTTTTACATCCACCTGAGCTACTCATGCAGATGGGGGACTCAGTTTAACATCTCATCCAAAGGACGACATACTCAGAAGTGCAGTATCCCCATTATGCTACACTGCAGTGTTATAATCATCTTCCTGGTGTGGGAATAGAACTCACAGACTTCTGCTCCAAAGTCAAGTATGTTACCTGTTGTGTGACTGACTTACAGTATTTATATTATCATACTTTTCATACTACTCTAAATATTTTAACAACCAAGTATCACCCACAGAACTGCTTAACCTCATATCAAAACTTATGCCTGGATGAACAAAATGCTCATGATGTTATGAGGGGAGTGTAAGTGGGTATTGAGATAATTTAAGTTGTTTACAAAATGCTAGAAAAATTGATAATTGCCTCAATGGAGATGCAGAGGGATAAAACCTCTACCATGACCAAGGTGATTTGTGCTTGATTAGTGGCTTGGGCATTTGATGGTGTGGCACAGAGGACTGGCATGCCTGTCCTGGGGAGGGGTGTGATCAGAGTCTCTCTAGTACAGCTCTAGCAGAGGCCAGAGGTCAGAGAGATGGCACTGGGCTGAGAGAGGAGAGAGAACAGAAAAGGCATGATTACTCTATGGGACCAGAGTGGGGACACATGTTTAAAGACACGCTTCATTGCCTGCCAGCCTGACTCTGCAGTCAGCATGCTGGGCGAGGAAGATAAGACACATAGAAAATCCCTCACAAAGCTGCAGTATGAAAGCTTCCCACCTGGCCTGACCTGCTCTGCAGTACTAGCAGGTGTTGAGTTTAGAACCCACACATGCAGGAGATGCACACCTTGTGTAGGATCTCTCCTGGAAGGGGGACTTTCCTGTCAGGAAACAGTACACAGCTTGCCTGCAGACTGGGGTGACAAGATTAAAGGGAGCTGGCAAGGGAAGCTTGAAGGCAGCAATGGATGGGAAGAAAAAATGTTTACTGTGTTTGTTGTGAATTACAAAATCCAGTTTAAGACCTGTAATCTAACGCATGGAACTACTAAAGAACTTAGTTTGCACTGAATAGTTTGCTATTTACATGATATTATTAACACTTCTTTTTTGAGTGATACGAACATTTGTTTGGACGGTGAGGATGTGACTGGAAGTTAGAGTATGAGCCTCCAGTGCTTGACTGGAGGGAATGAGTTTAACTCAGAAAATATTTTCTGTAAGGGAACACATTGTTTGACTACTGCTTATTTTATTTTGATTTGCTGTCCTTTAAGCATATTGTCCCTTCAATCTTCATCAAATCAGACAGGGGCCAGCTCATTGCCCCTGACATAGAGACATAAAACATTCAGAAAATTGCACCTGTACTAGTCAGACTGCGAAGAATACCTTTAACCTGAGCTTGGTAGGTGAGATCTGCCCACCTGCACTGATTGTTTCTAACTAAAACACGCTGCTTGAAAATCTCACCCACATTCCCTTCTGCACTCCTACATCCAGTTTATTAGTTCCCATCACTTTCCAATGCAGCTTATGACACATCCAGAGCCACAGGCATTGGCATTACCATGTGTTGGCATACCTGGATGCATCTCTGCAATTTCATGGAAAGCTTTAAGACATCCTTGATTAATTCCACATTTGATGGTTCCACTCTTTAAATGACCAAATGTTAAAGAGACACTTACTTGAAGTTAACAAGATGGTAAAACCCTATTTGCTGCTGGAATCAATTTCTCCACCCCCAGAAGACCTTTTCTAGGAACCAAAGGGGAGGTAAGAAGATTTGATTCAGAAAATCACAGGGATATCACCAGGGCAGTCTTGGACACAGGCACCCCGGGGCAGAGGGGGAGACAACCCAAATAGACATCACTTTATGGGCAGAGGAAGATTTTTTTACTAAGAAACCCTATCAGCACTCCTGAAGAGTTACCCAACTGCTGCATTCTGGAGGTAGTTGTGGATAATTATCCTTACACCCACAAGACTGGCAGGATATTACAATGGATTCCTGGATGTTAGGGATAATCACCAGAAGATATACCTTTCCCTTTTCTTATCCTCCAAAGAAGAAAAGAAAGGTTCTTGATGTTCTACCCAAGGTTCCTGATGTTCTACCCAGTAAGTTGGAATCTACAACAAGAGATGTTTCCAATGTGCTAGAAGAAAGTCATCCAACAGGTCCCTGAGACCATTTAGGATCCCAAGTCTATTCCAGGTTCTTTTTAGTTCCAGAAAAGACAAGGGACTTCAGACCAATTTTGGACCTCAGCCATCTCAATCAATTCATAAGACAAACAAAGTTCCAGATAGTCACAGTGCAGTCCATATTGGTTCTATGTGATTGAATGTGCTGTATAGAGCTCCAGGATACCTATTATCAAATAAAGATATAGAAGTGATGCAGGAGATTTCTCCATTTCCTGCTGTGAGCAAATCATTTTCAATTCAGAGCACTGCTTTCAGTCTCACCAGAGCCCCCTGGCTGTTCGCAAAAGTTATGGCAGTAGTAGCAGCTCATCTCTGACTGTAAGGGATCCAGGTGTTACTGTACACAGATGATTGGCTCTTTACTGCTACTCCCATGAATCTACTGGTTCAACACCAAGACCTGTAGATCCAGCTTCTAAAGCTACTAGGGATAATAATGAATCAGTCCAAAAAGCAACTGTCTCCCACTCAGCAAATAGAGTTTATTGGGTGTCCCATCAACACAGTCCTTCAAATTGCCAAGCTTCCATACACCAGAACACTATCCCTATATCTAGGAGCCTTTCAGGTCATTTAGCAGCTGCTTCCTCAAGCAAGGTTGATCCATCTGGTAGGTTTGATGGCCTCTACCATTACCTTGTTTCCCTGGTAGGATACCACATGAGAGTACTATAGTAGACCCTTTCACTTCAATGGCCACCCCCTCCATACCAAGATTTCATCTCTGCAAGTTTGCGAAATCATCTCAAATGGTGGATAATCTCTCTATAAGTAATGGGAGGAATAACTTTTTGTCTACAAAACCTGCCCTCCCCAGCTACAGTAACTACAGATGCTTCCCTTTTGGAGTGGGGGTAGGGGCATTTTGAGGGGAAGGCAGTTCAAGGTGCTTTCTCACCCATGGAGGCCAGCCTTCACATCCATAGGCTGGAGATGAGAGTGGTCCTCCTAGTGGTGCAGACATTTCAGGAATCCTTCCCAGAGGTGTGATCTCCATTCTGATGGATAACATGGCAGTAGCCTGCTACATCAACAAACAAAGGGGAAGATGATCATACCAACTTTGCAGAATGCTGTGAGAGCATGGCAGCGGGTGATGTCTTCCCATTATTATCAACAAACAAAGGGGAAGATGATCGTACCAACTTTGCCGAATGCTGTGAGAGCATGGCAGTGGGTGATGTCTTCCCATTATTATCAACAAACAAAGGGGAAGATGATCGTACCAACTTTGCCGAATGCTGTGAGAGCATGGCAGTGGGCAATGTCTTCCCATTATTATCAACAAACAAAGGGGAAGATGATCGTACCAACTTTGCAGAATGCTGTGAGAGCATGGCAGTGGGTGACATCTTCCCATCATTTTCTGACAGCAAAGCATATCCTGAAAACATAAAATGTGATAGCGGGCAAGATGATCAGCTCAGTTCTACTGCTTCTTGAGTGGTTTCTCAGCCAGGCCTTGGTGACCGAAGTTTTGAGCCACTGGGACCAACCTTGTTGCGACCTCTTTGCCTCATACCCGAACAACAAATGCAGTAATTACTTTGCCTTAATCCCTTCACAGGGACAATAATTACTTTGCCTTAATCCCTTCACAGGGACAATCATCGAGAGATGCTCTAGTTCACAACTGACTCCAGATCACCTCTATGCTTATCCTTTGATACCACTTTTAACAAAATTCATTCAGGAAGACAGAAAGTGCAAGACCAGGGTAATCCTCATTCCTCAGTTTTGGCCCCGGCAAGTTTGGTTCCCCTTTCTTTGGCCTCATTTGATATATGCTTCCTACATTCATACATACAAATATTTCAAGCATGGGCATTAATGCCCTTGTAGCCTGCTAATATACCAAAACAGCTGTTCCCATAATAAGTGCCCAGGCTATTCTTATTGTACCAATTAGTACACTTCTCATTCCTATAGAATGTTTTTTTGTTTTTAATTTCTCCAAGTCTTTTGGATTTCTAATACCATGACGCGAATAGACCCCATTCCTAAGTCAAAGTATGATTAAAGTTCATAAAATTAGTATTCTTTCAGTCTTTGATATTAGCCAGAAGTGCTCTTTACAGCACCAGCAATGTACCCGGTAATGACTCCTTCTGCCATTCGTATAGAGTTACATGTACTGGTAACATATCCAGTTACAATTTGTAAATTCTATTTTATAAAATAAAGTCTGTGATGTCCCTCAAAGTCTCAGAAAACCCAGAATGCAACCTATACTGGGTCAAAAACAAACCAAGCAGAAGCTTTGCAGTGTGGAGGGTCTGAAGTTCACTCCTAGAAATATGTTATTCACTTAATTCACTAATAAAAATCAAACTTTAAAATACGTACTACAAAATAATGAAATAGAAGGTAGCCCACAGTTGAGTTAAAAATGGAAAATCCTTTACTGAAACATATAAACAAGCAATCCTAGTTGAGCATAAAGAGTATTGTATGAGTATATATGAGTATTATACTCAACTAGGACCACTTGTTTATGTGTTTCAATAAAGGATATTCTATTTTTAACTCAACTGTGGACTACCTACTATTTTATTATTTTGTTGTACGTATTTTAAAGCTCGATTTTTATTAGTGAACTAGGTGCATAACATATCGATAGGAGTGAACTTCACACCCTCTACACTACAAAGTTTTTGTTTGGTTTAAAATCATTTTTATAAGATGTGTTGCTCCTACTACTACAACTGGAACTGTCTGGGTATCCTTCTTCCATATTGCCCTTGTTTCTGCCTGCAAATACTTGTATTTTATGATTTTGTGTCTCTCTACATAAGACACTGTAGTCACTGGGTGTAGCAATTTCAATGATCAATGCTACTTTTGTCTTCTTTCCATGGTTGTCACCTCTATCTTTTGAACTGTTGGTAATGGATGATCCCATGTGAAATAAACGTCATCATTTTCTATAATGCTTTGTGGCTCATGTTTTCAGTGTTTTTCAGCTACAGCTACATCAATATTATAATGTTTATACAATCCCCAGTGCAACAGTCTTGCCACATTATTATGCCTTTCAGCATAGAGTCCTTCTGCCATTAGTGTATCACAACCAGCAACAAGGTGTGCGACCCTTTCCAATTCTGTTTTACAAAATTTACATCTGTTTCTCCCACACATTCAATAGGCTTTGTAAACCAATGTGTACGTAGTCCACTCTCTTGGGCCAACAATATTAACCTTTCATCTTTTGGTTTAAATTCACCTCTCCTTAACCATTTCTGTGTTCGATCCTGATCGACATGAGGTTGTTCCAAGAGTTTTCTATACTTGCAACTATATTTATTCACTTTTCACATTTCTTGCCTTGTCATCTGATCCTTCACCTTATATTATTTCTTTTTTTTTTTTGGCACATTCAGTTGCTGCCTGATTTTTATCTACTTATGGATTGATTTCTATTCCCGCTTGTCGCAGATATGCATCTGATAAACTAAGCAGAGAAGTCATCTTAGACTTATGTTTAAAAACTTTCACTACATTTGGTTCTTGTGAGGTCAGCAGATATGTATGCAGCCCCATGATTGCAGACATATACATGTAATCAGTTTCGAGGAGGCCCATATCGCCTTCAGAACGGATCATATATAATACTTGTATGCACTGATTTTTATAAATCATTTGATGAGCATGAAGCATCCTTCTTATTTTCCTGTTTAACCTATCCAAGACCTTTTGGGGCCAGTCAATTACTCCAAAACTGTAAGTTAGGAAAGGAAGAGCAAATCGGTTTATTTGGACTTTGCTCCTTGATGTCAACGCTATTTTCAGTATTACTTTAAATCTTCTAAAATATTCCTCACTAAGTTTTATTAGCATTTGTTCATGTCTTATCATTGATCCTTCATTAGTTCCTAAATATTTATACACTCCCTGTTACTCAAGTTCTTTTATATCATATTCCTGTCCCAAACTGATATTTTCTTGTTGTTACAGCTTTCCTGCTTTAAAGGTTGCTTTTGTACATTTATCAAGACCATATGACATTCTTACATCATCTTAAAAAAATTTGACCACTTGAAGTTGTGCTTTCAGTTCCTCATCTGATGAACTATACAGTTTTAAATCATCTACAAAAAGAAGATGAGAAGTCTTTACACTTTGTTGTTTTCTGGGAGCCAAATTGTTGCCATGGCCTAATCTGTTAAGTAGACAACTTAATGGGTTAAGGGCAAGACAAAAGAGCAGTGGTGACAGACAGTCACTCTGGAATACCCCCCCTTTGAATTTTTATCCCTGGAATAATAATTTGTCCCTTATCATGCCCTGGAATACCCCCCTTTGATTTGTTATACCTGGAATAATAATTTGTCCTTTATCATGGGTTAACTGCAAAGTGGTTTGCCACTGTCTCATGGTCACTGTAATGTAATCAATCAGTGTGGAGTGTATCTTATACAGTTTTAAGAATTATTTTATCCATGAATGTGGGATACTGTTGAATGCTTTTTTGTAGTCTATCTAAATCCTTCACTTTGCAGGTATTCCATAACTTCAACTTCTATTTTTTTAACTTCTGCTTTACTAATCTTCTGTTCTACATTCCCTCTTTGTGATTTATTTTTTATTGTGAAATGTTCCTTATCTGGATGCTTTTGCCTGTATTTCTCTTTGAATATCTTTGGGGCTGCCTTTTTGTGTTGATTAATTTGGCTGTTTCCATTGCATAAATAATCAGATCTCTCTTTCTTTCCCATGTCCATATTTCTTTTTTTATGTCATTCAAAAGTCTCTAGATTTTGTTGTATTTTCGCACTTCCTTAGATGCTTCTTTTTCCAAATGGATGAAGATTGTCAGTCTATGTAATGTTTTTCATAAATCTGTTGTATTAATGAACACAAATGTTTATTTGAAGCTTCTGACAGTTTTCTTGTGGCAGTATTTTTCTTTCCTCTTTTTTTTCTCTCTTAATCTTTTTGTAAAGCTTCTGTCTGGAAATTTCTGGGTTTCTTGCATAATAGTAACAATACATAATTTCTTCCTTATCCTCAACTGTTCACTTTATCGTCTTTATAGCTTTTTTTTGTCCTATCAGTTTTTTTGATTTTCGTGGACTGCTACTTGCTTCTACAGCAAAGGGGCTATCTTCCCCCTGGGCCTGGCCTACCTTCATTGCAAGAGCGTTTCTATGTCTTGAGGATTCTACATTGTCATTTTTTCCAGTCCTGGCACCAGTGTGCCTTCAAGGATAGGGCACTTTTTATCCTGGGTCTTGTGCACTCAGCTAACTTTTTTATTTTTTTAACCTACTTCTGTCCATGATATACTGTATGCAATATAAAAAACAGTCAAAATATCAGTGTCGTTTTGGTGAGATTTTGTGAAAAACAGGGTCCACCTTGTGAAGGTACTCACCATGACTTGAGGATGAATTCAGTTCCAGCAATACTACTCGTCCTTTGCCTGCTGAGTTATCATCTGTCCATTCAGACCTATCTTCTACATAGATTGTCTGATGATACTGTACTACTTTTTAATAACACCAAACATTCCAAGAGGTAGTTATCTCTAAATGTCCTATATACCTGAATAATGTCTCCTCTTAGATATCTATGAGACACTGTGCAAGTTCAGATATTTTAGTGTTTCATAATAACTTACATTTTCACATCCATGGATGCCCTTGGTATATTTCCACTGTATTCATTCCAATTTACTCAAGCTTGTTCTCTTATAAGGTTTCCATATTGTATTCCATACTCAAGTTTGGGTGTAATGTAACTAACAAACAATGACTTCATATTTTCTAGACATTATAAATCTTTTTATACAACATATAGTTCTATAACTATCCCTAACCAGTTGGTTGGTATGATTAGAAAATCTCAAAGATGGAGCTACCCATATAACCAGATCCTTAAATGAATCTAATTTTTCAATCATTGTGTGCTGTATTAAATATCCACCTTTCAGTTTATATCTCCCAAATCTCATATGCTTAGTGTTTAATGTATTTATCAGCATATTATTCTCCCATGCCCAAATGGTCAATTTGGTCAAGTTTTTTTGAAGACATGCCCTATCTGTGACACGTAATCGGTTTAACCAATTTCAATTCATCTGCATACAGACTGTAGATTACCTCAGATGAAAAACATAGATCGGAAAGATACAATCTAAATAAGTATCCTTGAGTTTGAATTCCAGTCCACCTCTCCTGAGTCACCTGCCTGGATTGCCTCTACCTGATCTAAAAGTCCTGAAGTTGACATTATGGTTCCTCCAATTCTAACAATAGCCAGAGATACCAGGTAAGCTTCTTCAGTGGTCCACATTATTTCTGCCTCTCAAAAACAATCTACCAAATTATATATCAAAGCAGATGGAAAAAAATTATTTGGGCTCCCTGAAAAGGATTAGATTACTTTTCTGTTCTTCTCCCCATCTATTTTAGACTTTTTGTCAGATCTTTTTCAGAAAGGGTCAAGCTTCTCCACTATCAAGGTGCAAATGATCACTGTATCAAATTTTTACTTAGAGCATAATAACACCTCTATAGCCTCTCTTAAAATCCCCAAAGCCTTCCTCAAAGGTGTTTTCTTACTCAGACTCCCAATCAGGGATCCAGTTTTCCATGGGGCATCATTATTCTGCTTTAATTTTTGACCCAAAATCCCTTTAAACCAGCATCAGTAGACTTTGAGTATCTCTCATAGAAAATAATTGTTCTTGCTGCAGTTACATCTGCTACATGAATCTCAGAATTACAAGTACTATCTTGTAAACCACCATATCTTATTTTTCATAAAGGCAGAGTGGCCTTGAGAAATAGTTCTTCTTTTCTACCAAAGGGTGACATCCGAAGTAAATTTGAATCAGTTAATTGATTTGCCAGCCTTTTTCCCAGGTTCTCAATCAATGGGGAATATATCCTACACATTCTAGAGGTCCATAGACAGCTCAGATTCTATTTACATCAAACCAAGGATATCAGAAACTCAGATCAACTATCCTGCTCTAAAGCAAAATTGGGAAGAAGCATATTGAAAGTCACAGTTTCCAAATGACTGTTGGACTGCATTTCTTTTGTTTTTAAGGACTGAGGTTTAGCCCTACATATGAAACTAAAAGCCTATTCCATACGAGCAATAGCTACTTCTACAGCATTCATGAAGAGAGTTCCCATTGATGACATTTGTGCAGCAGCAACATGGTCCACAGTCTACATCTTTATATTGCATTACAAATTGGACATGCAGTCCAGATCCCATTCCTTCTTTAGTTCCACTATTCTCAGATATGTCCTTCCTTGATGCTGCCCAGGTGTTTTTTTTTTTTTTTTTTTTTTTGCAGCTTGAGGAACTGTCCCAAAGGTTGAATTAGATTAAAATAGACAACATTGGATATGAAAGCTATGTACGTACCACAACAATAGGTTCATAGGTTCATAGGTATGTACTAGGCTATCGGCCCAAGGGCCTACGTAAGCCTAGCCAAAAAGGTTCCCTGGCCTACGCCACCCAAGAAAGTTATTTTCCTGTGCCACTGTTGAGCAGATACACAGAAGTGATCCCCGGGGTGTATTTCTTATTTCCCATCTACTCATCACAATTTTTCTTGAAGAGTGCTAATGAAGAACTTTGCTTGACATAGATGGGTAGCCTGTTCTAGAGTATGGGAAGTCTCTGGGACAGGAATCTATCCCTCCAGCATGTCCTGTTTATTGTGGTGACAAGGTTTAGGTCCCTAGAGCATGTAGCTCGGAGGGATTGGGATTTCTTTAGGTGTAGCATGTCCAACAGCTCTGGGTTTGACATAGCTTTATATGTTAGGCAGTTAAAGCTGGAGTTTTTTAAGGCAGTCAGTGTAAGGCATTTGTTTGAGGCCAGTAATCATCTTTGTGAGGCACTTCTTTGAACTTTCCAGCTGCTGCAGATGTCTTGTGAGGTACATTCCAAAAGGGGTGTTGTACTCTATAATGGGTCTAATAAGTGTCGAGTAGAGGGGAACAATGACCTCTTTTTTCCTGGATGAGAACCCTTTTATGATGAGGTGTGCCATGTAGAAGGACTTCCTGACTACTGTGGCGATGTGACTATCAAAGGAGAGACTACTGTCCACCTGGGTCCCAAGGCCTCTTATCATGCATTCGGTGTTAAGTAGATTGCTGCCTATGTGGTAGTTCATGGCTACAGAGTTTTTAACCAAAGGGGATGACACTGCACTTTTTGATATTGAGCTTGAGGCCATGGCTCTGACACCAGGCATCTGTCTCAGCGAGGCCCTTCTGTAGAATGTCTCCATCATTTGGGGACTTGACTATGGCTCCTAGTTTGCAGTCGTCTGTGAACTTCATTAGCCAGAGGCCTTCTGTGTTAGCCTGTACTTCAGAGAAGTAGATACCAAACAGGAGACGTCCCAGGACGGAACCCTGTGGTACTCCACTTGTCACTGCTTTGAGGTCAGATTTGGAGTCTGCAACTTTTACAGTGTGGGTTCTGTCCACAGATCCACATAGATCCATATTATCTGCTTTTGAACTGGTTCAACCTCCTTCCCTCCTTCCCCCTTCCAATATTGTCATGGTCAGCTTCTGGTGACTGGACAAACCTCAATTAAGACCTTATCTGCTAAAAATTTCTATTTGTACCTTACTTTGGTATTAACATGTTTCCCACCTGTGGCACTTAGCATTTTTTTTCAGGTAGAGGAGGGGAATAATTATTTTTTTTAGGCGTAAGTCAGCAAAGTTGATCTAAGTTACTTTAGTAGAGAGGATGGAATTATGGATAGGGTAGGAGTCAGAGCCTCAGAAACCACATCTTTAGAAGAAGGTACTGAGATTGGATACGAGAACCCAAAGGTTGAACCATTCACTTTTGTCCTTCTCCCTGGTCCCCCTAGCACCCATATCGCTAGCTGAAGACAGTTAGCCTGGGATGGAGTTAGGGCTTCATCTGTGTATACCTCTGAGTCCAGCTAATTAATGATGTTTATTAAATCTTTTTTCTATTTCATCAGTTTGTTTTATTCCATTTTTTAAGATTTATTATTTTTCTTCCTGAATTTTATATATTTATTATTTTTTGGCTTGTATCCATTGTTTTATATATTTGAGCAGTTAATCTTCCAATAAACAAACCCCCATTATTGCACATATGCATGAAAAACATTTCAGCCTCACTGGCATATGATTCTGAGGGGCAGTCAGCAATGTTTACCTAAAAGACTGAGTCAGTTAATGACAGCGTTCATCATTCTCACTGCCTCAATGACATTTTGGGTTACCTGTCAAGGTAATCCAGTAACGGCCAGCTTTCAAAAGCTCAGACGACCCTCCCTCTCCTCTCTTCCTGTGACAGATGATTAGCTGGGCATATCCTGAGTAGGAAGCCTTCAGCAGTCCCAGGAAGTGAGTGTTCAGGCTTTCTCACTTCCACAAAGAAGGGGAGGAAAGTAGCCAAAGCCAGAATTATATAACAAGACTAAATTAGCAGCCACTCACAATACTATATGAAAACTAAATCCAACAACAACCAAGGTTGAAATCCACCTCAGCTATTCACAGTCTGGGGGATGGTGGGTGGGTGCTGCCAATGAGGCAGTGAGGAATTCAAACATCTACAGTTACAGATAAGTAGGACTTAGGTGGCAGTACGTCCTTCATTCCCCTCTGCCTCAGTGGTACTTTGGGTAGAGTCCCAAAGCGTATTCTACCTTGTAGGTATATTAATAAGGATCCAGGACCCCCTGGAGAATGGTCATAGCAAAGCCTGCAATCATACCTCTCAACCTCTTAGAGCAAGAAATCTGGACAAAGCCATAAATAAAAGTGGGACAAAGGCCCAAAAAATAGGGACAGTTTTTAAATATTGCTCTTACAAACTTGGATTTTGAATTAGCAAGAATTTTCTGAAAAGTATGTCTTTCTAGTTGCCTGCCCCTTATGTTAATTTGACCATATATCTCATTTCCTCTCTGCTTTTACTGGCTGGTTATCATTATCATTTTGTGAAATCACTCCCTTTCAACTATTTAAATTTATTGGTCATCCTATTTATTCCATAGTAAAAGAATACAAAAGTGACCACCCCCTTTCAATCGATCTTGCTCTTTTAAATATAAATGACATGATTGATAGATCTCCACTAAAACATAACTTTTTAGACAGGTAAAACTTAACTTTTTAGACTGGTAAAACTTAAATTACCTACTTTCACATCTAACTCCTCTAGTGCTCACTGCAGTGTTTAGGATAAACCATTTTTTTCATCTTACCTTTAAGCATCTATTGCAAGACCACCACTTATTGCAGAGCCCACCTTCTGCCTCTCAGTAGTCATCTTGGGATTAGTGCTTCTGTTTTCTCCTGGTGAGAGAAGGAGTGCAGTTACATTATTTCCTGGAGACTGCTGATCACCAGAAAGCTAAATAACTGCTTTATAGGTGACAGCTTGGAATATGTGCTTATATTCTGACCTGGTGAGAGTAGGAGCAGAGTGCACTGAATCCTGACTCTTTCTGGTTGGAAAGAGAGTGTATGTGCTTAACTTACCTGATTAGACTGGTTGTTGTCTGAAGCATCTACAAGAAAAAGGCTAAAAGCCTGTAGACCCTTGGATCATCTGGGAAAAGACTGTGGCTCACCAAATAGGCCATGGCCTGCTTCTCTTCTTGGGATTGGTGCTAACATTTTGCTTATAGTGAGAGAAGAAGCAAAGGAGTATTGTATCCCAACAGAGTGAAGCTGTGCTGAGACCAGCATTAGTAGTAGCCAGACAGTAGCCATTCATGCGACTCCCCTCTTTTCATCATTCTTGACAAGCTATTTTTTTATTTTTCAGTAAGTGCTGCTTGATTTCTTTCTAACTTCAGAATATCTGCCTAAATACTTCATCCTTAAAGTTCCAGGGTCTACGTATTAGTTTCCCCTCAAGTGTTTGGCAGTGCTCTGTACAGACTCAGACACCTTGAGTGATATTTTTCCTGTAAAAGGAATATACAAGGAAACAGTTCCATTAATTAGTAATAATGACAATCCCTCCTGGCATGTCTAAAGGTCAGTTCTGTGTTCTTTCTCCTATTAATCTGGTGAACGTGGGCATTCTGCGGCAGTGTAGCAACTACCTCATTTACAAAGACAACCCTCTCCTCTTATCTCCCAACACTCAGACTTGTGAGAGATGCACTTATATATCCAAATTGGAAGCCATGTACTCTCAAGCCAAGACCGGAATAACTGGTCAAGAGGAAAAAGTCAACACCTGCACCACACCATATGCAACACATAGCCCTCCAGGACACCCACCATCACAGCTTTCACATAATAACATAAACCACACAGCCACATTTGCAGAGGCTCTCAATAAAAATCTACCCAAACAGCAGAGACCTCCAAGGCAGGAATGCACTCGACCACCACAACACAAACCACAAGACACATAGCTCAGTGTGCCCCTCAACCTAAGCCCCTAAGGCAAAACAGCTTGCCCAATACACTAATCATAGGTGACTCAATAGTAAGGCATACTGATGTCCCACTCACTAGGCTGAATAAGGAGAAGGTAGCAGTCAGCTGTCTATCAGGTACCAGAATCCGACACATAACACATGCAGTCAGGTCACTCCACAACAAGTGCAAGTATGACTGTCACTGTACATGTGGGTGTGAATGACCTGAGATGCACCTCCCTGGACTACATGAAAAGAGACATTGAGGAGCTCTCAGATTATGTGGGCCAGGCAAGTATGATCCTAGCCCTAAGCAGCATCCTACTATCACCCAGAATGATACCGCAGTACAAGCAGAAAATGATTGACTTCAACAATTGGCTAAGTTTCTGGTGTCATTCTAAGGGGATCCAGTATCTGTCTGCTTGGGATGACATGATTGATAGACCTCAATGCTTTGCCAGAGATGGCCTGCATCTGTCACCCTTGGGTTCCTGGATACTGGTTAAGGCTCTTGCCACCCCCTAGTGCCTTTTTTAGGTGATGTTCCAAAGACCAAATTACCACCGTAACAGCTATAAATAAATGCAATTTGAGGGTCATGCTGCTCAGTGCTAGAAGTCTAAATCTCAAGATGCACTTGCTCAAAGCACTCCTCAAAATAGAGAACATCGACATTTGTGCTGTAACAGAGACCTGGTTTAACGCAGCAGAAAGCACCCCAGGCTATAACCCATTCCACACCTTTCGACCCCAGAACATGGACCAAAGCTCCAAAGGTGGTGGTATCTCCATATTCATAAAGGATATGCACACCTCCAGACTAGCAGCCCAGCATAAAGCATCTGAAATACTTCAGGTACAACTAACATTGGGTAAGATGCAGATTCAGGTTGTAGCTTGCTATAGGTCCCCAACCATGTCCCAAGACTCTCACTCCATGTTCCTAAGCACCCTGGAAACTATCAGGGTCCAACCCAACACTCTCATACTAGGTGACTTCAACTACCCCTCCATCAACTGGGAAAACTACTCATGCACCAATACACTGGCCCAATGCTTCCTGGAATTCATCAGTCCCAATGCCCTGGACTAGCTCATTCCTACCTCCACTAGGGGAAGCAACATCCTTGACCTGGTTATTACTAACATGGCCAGTCATTGCTCTACACCAATAGTCAGTTCCTCCCTGGTTAGATCTGACCACAAACTAATCAACCTCTTACCCACA
The DNA here is from genome assembly GCF_019279795.1 of Protopterus annectens. NCBI lineage: Eukaryota > Metazoa > Chordata > Ceratodontiformes > Protopteridae > Protopterus > Protopterus annectens. The sequence continues at coordinate 871,848,991 of NC_056733.1, forward strand.
CCCCCCGCAAAGATAACCACCATGAAAATCTTCTCCAAAGCTGACTCTGGACTCCTAAAAACAGAGGTAGCTAACGTCACAGCACCCATGTCAATGGAAAATAGAAACATGACTGCTGAATCATACACCAATGATCTGTACGAACACATACATAAATGCATGGAACTAGTCATACCCAACAGAATCAAGATGCTCTCCTCCAAAAAAGGAAGCCAATCTGGTGGTCCCCTGCCATTAATAAACTCTACAACAGAAGGAAGAAACTGTTGCAGAAAAAAGGTGAAGTCCCAAGACTGGAAAAACTCCCTTATTAGCCTCAACAAAAAGTTGAGATCTCTCTTCAAAACCTCTAAAGCCAGCTATGAAAGAAAAATTGTGGAAGACACTAAAAACAGCTACAAAGCCTTCTATAGTTATATCAAAAATCTCCATGGCAATACCCAGGTTTGCTCTGAGTTACTGCACAGTGGTACCTCCTATACTGAGCCAACAGATATTGCAACATACTGACTGACAGATTCAGTGCCAACTTTACTCTTCTCCCCCCCCCCCCCAAAAGACCAATCACAATACCAGTGGAATGCCAGGTACTCAGCATTACTGTAGCACAGATTAAAGCTGCATTGTCCAAGGCAAAGAATACAGCTTCCACGGGACCCGACAATATCCCTGGATGTGTTCTACATGAACTACAAAGTGAATTGGCACCACATCTGTGTGCTCTGTTCAATCACAGCCTCACCTCAGGCTTTGTCCCTATAGAATGGCGCACTGCTACAGTCATCCCTCTCCGTAAAGGGGGAGAGACTACAGACCCTTGGGATTATCGTCCCATTAGCCTGATGAGTCTGATATGTAAGGCTATGGAGCTCATCATCATGGAGCTAATTAACAAGAATATAGGGAATCTCCAAACTCTAGATCCCACGCAATTTGGTTTTGTAAAAGGTAGATCATGCCTTCTCAACCTGGTTGATGTCTTTGAGTCAGTCAACAGAGCTGTGGATGAGGAGAAGGCAGCTTATACAGCCTACCTCAATCTGGCCAGGGCCTTTGATACCATTCCCCACTCAGGAATTATTGATAAACTCACCAAACTACGCATCAACCCCTATATCACTAGGCTGATTGCAAATTGGCTCACAGATAGAACCCACAGTGTGAAAGTAGCGGACTCCAAGTCAGACTGCCGACCAGTCATGGGTGGAGTCCCACAGGGATCGGTCCTGGGTCCTCTCCTATTTGGCATCTACTTCTCAGAAGTCCAGGCCGACACGGAGTGACTCTGGCTGACCAAGTTCACAGATGACTGCAAGCTGGGAACCATTATTAACTCCACAAGTGATGTAGACATCCTACAGAAAGGCCTCACTGAGACCAATGACTGGTGTCATAACCATGGCCTTAAGCTTAATGCCAAAAAATGTGTCATCATTCCCTTTGGGAAAAACTCAGTTCCCACTAATTACCACATTGATGGGAGTCTAGTGAACAATGAAGGCATTATAAGAGATCTGAGGACACAAGTTGACAGCAACCTCTTGTTCGACCACCACATTGCCACTGTGGTCAGAAAGTCCTTCTGTGTAGCACATCTCATTACCAAGGGTTTTGCATCCAGGAAGAAAGAGGTGATCATCTCTATCTACTCTTCCCTCATTAGGCCAATCATCGAGTATAAAGCCCCATTTGGCATGTACCTCACTAGACACCTGCAACAACTGGAGAGGCTGCAAAAGTACCTCATGAAGAGGACCCTAGGCCTTAAACACATGTTGTACATGGACAGACCTAAAAAAACTCCAGCTATTCTCTGTCTCATATCATCTACTAAGAGGCGATCTCTGCTTGACTTACAAAGCCATGTCTGACCCAGCTCTGTTAGAAATGCTACATCTAAAGAAATCCCAATCCCTACGCACCACACGCTCCAGAGACCTCAACCTCATTACCACAATCAACAGAACATGCTGGACGGACAGGTTTATAACCCAGAGACTGCCCATGCCCTGGAATAGACTTCCCATACATGTCAAGCAGAGCACCTCACTGGCCCTCTTCAAGAGAAATCTTGATGAGTGGATGGGAAATAGAAAGTTCACCCCAGGGATCACTCCAGTGGCTCTACTTGATAGAGGCAGTGGGAGATAACTTCGGACGGCACGATGCCAGGGCACTTCTATGGGCTAGGCTTGTAAAGGCTCCAGGGCCATTAGCCTAGTACACACCTATGAACCTATGAAGTCTGAAACTCAGTCGTCTGTCATTATTTTCTAACTCCAGTCTTTAATGATTTGCCACTAATTTGCCAGAAAATCACAATTTTATGAAAAACAGACCAAAAATATGAGGTAAAATCTAGACATTATGTGAAAATCTGTACAGTTGAGAATGCCTGCAATGGACCTTGAAAAGGAATCCAGTTTGTATACTTTGTGACAGTATGAACAGAGGACCAGGTTGCTGCCTCTAGAATGCTTCTAGAGTCCACCCCCGTTCCAATATGCCATTGAAGAGGATAACACCCTACTGAAGTGAGCCTTGACCTTGCTTGGAAGAGATTCACTGTGGTGAGAGTAACAGAAAAGAGTAGCAGAAGACAACCATCATGCAACAGTGCACTTAGAGACCTGCTGAGCTTTCTTAGCTCTCATATAGCAGACAAATAGCTGTTCAGTATTGCTGAAGAATGTGTTCTGTCAGCAGAGTAACTAAGCTGCATGTGCACATCCAACGTATGGAGAATCTTTTCCCCCTTGTGTTTTGGATTCAAACATCTATTGTTACAGATAAGTAGGACTTGAAGGAACTGTACTTTTCATGGTGACAGGTGATTACAGTTCTGTCTTCTGCACTTTGAGTGTAAGAATGCTCTCAGAAGACAGAAAGCCTGTTACTTTAGAGACAAATAAGTGTTTCTGCAAGCAAGACAGAGGAATCAGTTGTTACAACCTCTGAAGAAATTGCATATATGTTTATCTCTATTAATCTGTAGAACTTCTGAATATTCTCACCAATTGTATTACTATATATACTTCTCACAGTGTGTCTCTGCAATTGTCAAACTTTAATGGTTTCCTGAGCCGAGACTTAAAGTACTCTACCCTAAGTAACAAATTTAAATAAATAAATAAATATAAAATGTCACATGAAATCTTTCTATTGTGGTTACGAACCAACCCTCCCTGTCTTCAGTATTTTCACCCTGTCTTGGATCTTTGCATAAGAATTATCATTGTTTTAAGGTACCTACACTAAAACCTTTGCACTACCAACTGCTTCAGATTCCTTCACATGTCCCATTCACTTCAAATACACAGGACAGTGAGAAATACTCAGAAACGCCTTCTCCTACATGACACAATCTTCCCATGTGCTGACTATATCATTCTAGATTCTTTAATGTGCTTCTCCTACATAGTCAAACCTCTTGTCCATATCTTTAAACTGTTTTGCCAATGTTGCGATCTACTTTGCCGAATTTGAGGAGTTAAGGGCTGCAGAACATTTTCCATTCTGTTACTCTTTACATTTATGGAGTGCATTTTAATAAACAGCTTCATAACCTTTTTATTAAAACTATGGCCCAAATAAATGTGGTCTACCTTAAGGTGATGTCACGTTGGACTATTGTGATGTGCACCCGTAGTCTTTAAAGGAACCATCATCATGCATGTGTAATGCTACAACCATTAAAGTCTACAGGCGTTCATGAAGCTTTACCTATTCTAATGCCACAGAGGTTAAAGGTCATTGTTTATAGTGCTTTTCTGAGTAGTATCTAGCGCAGCCATGAAAACAGTGAAACTGTAGACAAATGGGGTTCACTTCAGCAACAAAGTATGGCCACGCACAAATGAATGTCTGCTGTAGTGTAATCACTGATGTCTTCCAAGTCTTTACAAAACTTTTAGTCTTGTACTTTTTGCAGCCAGAGCGGAGCAGCATTGTGTCACCTCACCCATCATTTACTGACTTCCAGTGAAGGAACAAGTCCGTATGGTCACCATCCTCCCTACTTTCAAGTTCCTGAACCTTGGATACTATCTACCACTTGCTGCTCCCCTCACTTTTAATGACGTCCCTCACAGCTTACATATTAGCTCAGAGAGAATTGTAAATTTCCTACTTCCTAGAGCTATAGTTAGATTTGTAGATACAAGCTTTCTCTTCCCTTAATCTAGACACAGTAGGCTTCCTTCTCATGCCTGAAATACCGTAAAACAAAACTTTTCTCATACCTAAAGAAAAGGAAGACTTGGAACAGCGTTAGGTGATAAGTAGGTACAGCTGACAGCTCACTTGTGGCAAGGTGATAACTCACCTGTGGCAAGGTTGGAGTGTTGTTTTTTTAACAGTGCAAGTCTTGTCCTTTACCCTTTTACTATTGTCTGCTAGTCTTTAATGCTGCTGATCTGATAAGCAGCTCTTTGCCTGTCAGTCATATCAGAAGGACTAGGATGAAATGATTCAGTGTTATGGTAAGGACATAACTTCCACTTTCATTCTTATCACCATGACTTATTTATTGTGATAATTACTTTTTATCTGAAAATGTACACCGATTTTATTGAAAAGGCCTGGATAATGTCTGAAAGATTTCCAAATAGATCTGATTACTTTGCAAGGTTAACAATCTATATATCATTCAGTTGGTGAATGGTGTTATATGGCACCTTGTTCTCAAGAAATGGCCAGCAGTTGTTTGCATATGTCTTTCTTTCTTTCTTTGACTTTTATTGGTTGACGTATCTGCTTATCACCCACTGTACAACCTATGGCACTTAACTGACTTTTTACTGTCCTCTGAGGTATTATAGAATGGTTGTATAAAAGGCAATCAGATTATCTGTAGAAATATTTTCAGAGTTATGTAATGTTTAAATTTAGAATCCTGAAGATCTGTTTTCATAATTTATCTTGAAGTAATAGATGTATAATCCATTTACTTTTATTTGTTTAAAATATTAGCTAAACAGGATCTGGAACTTTGCTTGTCTCATCTAGAAAAGACTGTAGAGTATTTTTGGAGCAAGGCTGTCTCTTAGCTTAGGCATACTCTGGTTAGTAGGTTTGTACAATTGCAGCCAAGGAGGTATGTTTAGAGCTAGAGGGGTTCATACAAGCACAGTAGATCCAGGTGTGTGTGTGTGTGTGTGTGTGTGTGTGTGTGTGTGTGTGTGTGTGTGTGTGTGTGTGTGTGTGTGTGTGTGTGCATGTGTGCATGTGTCCTACTATGAGCAGGTGTCCCATCCATTTCTGTTTTTTGCATTTCATACACCACTCGTTGGGATAAGGACCAATTCCTCACTTTGAACTGGATAAAATGGGTACTGAAAATTACAGGATAGATGGATGAATTGATGGACAGCAGATGAGTGGATGAATTGATGGACAGCAGATGAGTGGATGAATTGATGAATAGCAGATAGATGGAGAGATGGATAGATGGATGGTAAAAAATGGGATATGCTGTAGCAAAGGAAGATAATAACTCAGGCACACATTACTTTTCTTTCATGGAACATGTGTGTGTGTGTGTGTGTGTGTGGGGGGGGTATTTCCATCCAATGAAGAAAAACTGTACTTTTCAAAAGGTGAAGAGGTTCCCAAGCTGAGAGTGTTCTCTTCTAAGAATTTTAATTAGAAGTTATGTACTCACCATAACGTTCCATCTGAGTAGGTGTATTCATTTGTCTGCAACCTGTGGGTTATGGATCCGATATCGGATCCGAACCGGCATGGTTACCAGCTATGGATCCAAGCTCTCAGCTCCTCCCCTCACCCATAATGCCCTGCTCTACCCTCATGACCTCAGATCGAGTTTGCCAACAGCAAGAACACCATGAAAAGGGTAACACATAATATGCAGGAAACTGAAAGGCCAGGGGGATAGGAGGGCGGGATGGTTGCAGACAAATGAATACACCTACTCAGATGGAACGTTATGGTGAGTACATAACTTCTAAATCTGAAGTAGGAGATTCATTTGTCTGCAACCTGTGGGACAGAGTCCCCAGCTACCTGAATCTTGGGCGGCCATCATGGAAGGATATTCCGGAGCACCGCAGGGCCAAATGATGCTCTACCCCTAGATGCAAGATCCAACTTATAGTGGGAAATAAAAGTATGAGATGAAGCCCACGTGGCTGCTGCACAAATATCATCTAGAGGAATCCTAGCCTTAAAGGCTGCCGAGGTAGATACTGACCGGGTTGAATGGGCGTGTACACCCTCCGGTGCGGGCCTTCCTGAAGCTTGATAAGCCAATAAGATACACTGTGAAATCCAGCGAGACAGAGAAACTTTAGAAATTGGCTTGCCCAAATTAAATTTAGCAAAGGAAATAAACAACTGGTCGGATTGCCTATGACCAGCCGTTCTGTTTAGATAAAATCTAAGTTGCCTGTGAACATCTAAGGAGTGAAGCTTGTATTCACCTTTGTTTTCATATTTAGGAAAGAAAACAGGGAGGTTAATGGATTGATTAATGTTTGCTTCAGAAGCTACTTTAGGAAGAAAGGACGGGTTGGTCCTGAGGTAAACACGGTCGGATGAAATACCAAGTAAGGAGGTTTAGCTGATAATGCTTGGAGCTCTGAAACTCTCTTGGCCGATGTAATGGCTACCAAAAAGGCTGTCTTGAAAGACAAGAATTTGAGATCCACCGTAGCCGCTGGTTCGAAGGGGGGGGGCGGTCAAGGCCTGGAGAACTAAGGAGAGGTCCCAAGGAGGAACCGCTTGTTTCACAGGGGGCCTGAGAAGGAAAGTACCTTTAAGGAAAATTTTACACAACTTGGCTGACATGAGTGGACTAGAGTCATGACCAATGTGATAATGAGAAATTGCCGCCAGTTGTACTTTGACTGTGGAACTGCTGGCACCATCGTGAAAAAGAGTGGTTAGAAAGTCAAGCACTAAAGGGAGAGGAACCGTGAAGGGATTCAGGCCTTGCCGCTCCGCCCACAAAGAAAACCGCTTCCACTTGCTGCGGTAGACTTTCCTAGTGGACGATTTATGAGCTGCCACCAGGATAGCCTTAACAGGTGACGAAATACCGGGAGTCCTGATCAAGAGTGGAACTGGAGCAGCCAAGCGGTCAGCTTCAGGTTGTCCAGGTTCGGAGGAGATATGCAGGATGGGTGGGATATCAGATCCGGAATGGGATCTAGAATCCAAGGAGGATTCACCGAGTGAGACCTTAGAAAGGGGAACCAGATCTGTCGAGGCCAAAACGGAGCAATGAGAATCATTCTGCAACCCACCCGAGAGGCTTTCTGAAGAACTTGGAGCATCAGAGGCAAGGGTGGATAAGCGTACAGAAGACCGGGTGGCCAAGCATGCACCAGAGCATCTCTTGGAGAACCTCCTGGAGGGGGTATCAGAGCGAAAAAACTGTCGCAATTGGTGTTTGAGGGAGAGGCAAAAAGATCGCATGAAGGAGTTCCCCACCGTGCGAATATGCGTTCCGCTACTTGAAAATTGAGAGACCACTCGTAAAGGGTCAGAATGGTGCGACTGAGCTTGTCCGCCAGGATGTTGGACCGACCCGGAATGTGCGTTGCTATTAGAAAGCGGTTGGTGGAGATTGCCCATTCCCAAACTCTCATGGCTTCTCGACAAAGGGGGTAAGACCTTGTTCCCCCTTCCTTGTTGATGTACCAGACAACAGACATGTTGTCTGATTGAATCGCAATTGTTCCCAAGGGAAGAAAGTCCTGAAGTGCTAGCAACACTAAGAGCACTGCTCTCATCTCTAGAACGTTGATATGCAGTAAGGTCTCTGAATCGTTCCACATGCCTTGGACGGTCCGGCCCGCAAAATGCCCCCCCCCACCCGAGGCGGGAGGCGTCCGTGGTCACTGTGGCGAGAGGGGGAGAAGCACAAAATGGGCGGCCTCCGTGGAGATCTGGGGAGTGAATCCACCACAGGAGGGACCGCTTGCAAGCCTTGCTGATCGCAATGGGATGATGCATAGGGAGAGCAAGGTATGACCATTGTACTAAGAGAGTCCACTGGAGGATGCACATATTGAGCCTGGCAAGAGGAAGAAGTGTTATAGCAGACGCCATGGACCCTAGAGCCCTCAGGATCAACTCCGCCGGAACAGAACTTGAGTGGAGAATGGCCCGCACCTGGAGCTGCAGATTTTGAACTCTGTCCGCAGTGAGGAAGGCTTTTAAACTCCTTGTGTCTAACCTGGCCCCTATAAAATCTAAGAGCTGTGTGGGCGCCAGGTTGGATTTCTTTGTATTTATTGTAATGCCCAGAAAGGGAGCAAGATGGAGAAAGGAGTCTCGCGCCAATAGTAGTAGATGCCTTGTTGGGGCGGTAAGAAGCCAGTCGTCCAGGTAGGGGAAGACCTGCACCCCCTGAAGCCTCAGGTGGGCCGCTACCACTGCTAATACTTTGGTGAACACCCTGGGGCTGTGGTGAGACCAAAGGGAAGGACCCAGAACTGGTAGTGACTGGCTCCCAGCCGAAGCGGAGGAACCTCCTGGAGCGCCTGTCCATCAGGATGTGGTAGTACGCATCTTTGAGGTCTATAGAACACATCCAGTGATTTTCTCCCAGAAGGGGGAGAATAGATTGCAGAGTGACCATTCGAATTTTTCCTTGGGGACTGCCAGGTTCAAGAGAGAAAGGTCTAGAATTGGTCTTAGTTCCCCGTCTTTTTGGCACTAAAAGAACCTGGAGTAGAACCCTGATCCGATCTGGTCTGGGGACGGGCTGGATGGCTCTTTTCTTTAGCAGATGGCCAATTTCTGCCAAAGCGGCCTCCCATTGACCGGGTGGAACGTCTGGGAGGGACTTCAACTTTGGTAAGTGACGAAAAGGGATGCGGTATCCTCTGGATATGATTTGGAGAACCCAGCGGTCTGATGTTATGGACTCCCATGCCGCTAGGTTCCCCGAAAAACGTCCCCCGACTGCCTCCAGAGTGGAGCAGCCGGGCAACCCCTCAGGGTTGCTGCGCGGGCCGTTCAGAGAAAGGTTTTCTGGACCCGAAGTTCCTGGGAGCCCCTCTGCCTCTAGGGCGGCGTCCTCCCTGTCCTCCTCTGCCACGGAAGGACTGGTTGTCCGGAGCAGGCTGGGATTGCTGCGACTTCCGGAACCACATCTTCTTCTGACCCTTTTGGTTCCTAGAGTAGGGCCTCTGGGGTGCAGAGAAGCGGACTCCGACGGCAGACAGTGTCTTCCCGTCCTTCTCGCTCTGGGTCAAAGTGTCGCGAACGGTTTTGCCAAAGAGGGCAGAACCATCAAAGGGGGCGTTCGCAAATGACGCTTTGAAGGGCTCAGAAAAATCGCAGTGACGGAGCCAGGCCTGACATCTAGTGACTAGGCCTGCCCCTGCGGCTCTAGCGGTGCCTTCCGTAGCATGGGAGAGTAGCCGCATAGAGGTATTAGTAACTGATCTAAGAGTGGCCATGCGGGTGGAGTGCAGCATTTTGTCCTCCTCCGACATGGACTCTGGGGGAGATGCAGCGTATTCTTTAATGAGATCTCGCTGCATCCTAATGATGTGTGCCAGGTAGTTCAGCTCCCTTACCGAGAAGGTTGCTGAACTAAACATCCGCTTCCCCAAGCGGTCCATCATCCGAGACTCCTTGCTCGGGGGATGGACTGAGGGACTCTCCTGAGCAAGTTCCCTCTTGGTGGCCGCCGTCAACATGGCATCTACCGGAGGCCCCTTACTCCAATGGGCACGGTCGGACGGTGGGCTGAGGATCCTATCGGGCCTCTTAGGGATTGGCTCCACGGTGTCTGGTTCCTTCCATGCCCTGGTGGTAATGAGGTCCACCAGGGGGTCGGCAGGAGGGGACACCCAAGAGGTAGACGGGCCCGCTTCAAATGCCTCCAAGAACACGGACTCATCCGAGGAAGACTTGGGGGCAGACCACCCCCCCTTATATGGAGCATTTCCATGATGTCCCCAAATGAGACATCCTCGGGGGGTGACCGTGGGGAGCCTTTCCCTTCCTCCAAGTCCGTGTCTTCCGTGAGAGACTCGGGGGAGTCAATGTGCCTCCTTTTGCACTAATGCTTGCGAGGAACATCCTCTGGGGGGCTGTCAGAGGACTCCTCGCAAGCAGCAACCTGTTCCAGGGGAGCAGCTTGGGGCACAGAAGCGGGCTGTCCCAAGGGCCGGATGATGAAAGCCTGACCCAGTGCAGAGGGAGCGCAGGACGGAGCCGAAACAAGTGCCGGGGGTCCGGAGACCCTCAACAGGGCCCTCTCCACTACATCAAACGCCGAAGGGGAGCCGACCTCGACCAAAGGATCCGACAATCGGCTCCCCCTCGGATCCGAAGAGTGGATCGGAGCCGGCACCGAAGCGCTCGAATCCGAAGGGACAGTGCTCTCCGACACTGACGGCGCCGAAGGAGCACTGATCCCCCCGGATCCGAGGCTCGGATCCAGGCTCCGAGAGGTCGGATCCGATGCACTCGAGGGCAGGGTCGGATCCGAAGTACAAAGTACTATCGGCGCCGACCCACCCCGCCCGGCTGCTCGGCTCAACTGCTCGAACCCGGGTAGCGGGTCGGAGAAGGAGCAATCGGTTTGAAAAAGGGTGTTGAGCTCCCCCCCAGAGGGGGGGGAGGCAAGAGCACTCCCATCTGCATCTGGGCCTGGATGAACCTTCTCATCATCCGGTCCAGATCAGCATCGAAAGGCTATCGTAGATCTCGACGAGGCTACCGAGGTAGACCTGGAGTGCCTCCTCGATAGCCTCGACGGAGATCGGGTCTCCTCCTCCTCAGGTCCCGGTGAAAAACACACTGGAGACCGGAGCCGAGGAGGAGGAGACCGAGCCGACAATGGAGCCGACAATGGAGCCGGGGGAGAAGCCCGCTTGGCTGGCGGGGCCGAAACAGAGGTCTCGGCCCGCCGCTTATGGTGCTTCTCCCTCCGGTCCCTTTTCTTAGCATCCCTCTCCTCCGAACCAGAAACGGGAGGTTGAGTCCCAGGAGGAGGAGGGGGAGCCGCAGAAGGAATAACCGAGGGTACGGTTACTCCCGAAGGAGCGGAGGTCGGAGCCGAGTCCGGCGGTAAAAGGCCCGCCAAAACAAGTTTGGACCTCCGCTCCTTCAATGCCCTGGGGTTGAACCCTGCACAAATGGAACATTCAGATGTGAGGTGTTCAACCCCCAGGCATCTAACACACCGAGTGTGGCCATCAGCTAGGGAAAGCTTATGGCCACACTCAGAGCATTTAGAAAAAATAGACTTGGGTTGCTCAGACATCCCAATCTGCAAAAGTAGTTACTATAACTAAAAAAGTAACTAAAGAAAACACAAAATCACTCACAGGCCCAACACACACACACTACGCTAACAGCGAGGGGAGGGATATAACTTTTAGATTAAACACTAAAAAAAGTAAATATACCAAAGGGGAAACCTACACTTTCACACAAATAACCAAAAAAAAATCTTAAATTTTACAATTTAAATACTTGAAACTAGCACTTAGCTGGAGAGCTTGAAAAACAATCCGGTCACCATGCGCGGCAAACGAGATCTGAGGTCATGAGGGTAGAGCAGGGCATTATGGGTGAGGGGAGGAGCTGAGAGCTTGGATCCATAGCTGGTAACCATGCCGGTTCGGATCCGATATCGGATCCATAACCCACAGGTTGCAGACAAATGAATCTCCTACTTCAGATCTTAAGATTCCACAGTGTGAAGATTTTGTGAGCATATTTGTTAACTACAAGGCTGGGGGGGTAGTAGTTATGTTTCTCCAGAAGTACATTTGGTTGATGGATAACTTGGAAAGGGTCAGTTATGGATATAGAGATGACTATAGGAAAACTATATGCTCCTAACTGTGATGATCCAGGTTTTTTTTGCTGATTTCTATAAATCCTGAAAGGAGGTAGTGTATGGGGTCTATATTAGAACATCGAAGTTTCACAACTTCGAATGTTCTAATATCGACCCCTATTCAGCGAACGCTGAAAATAGTAAAACGACAGAAAACCAAATTTTTTCCTAGGGAAAGAATTCGGTTGTCCGTTTCTGTCGCTTCTCTATTTTCAGTGCTGTGGTGGAAAGTTATGGGTCGGGTTCAGGTAAGTGTGCGATTGGGCACTGGTTAGGTGAGTTAGGGTTAGGGCGCAGGTTAGTTATGTGTGCGATTGTGTGGACATGAGGGATAGGGCGGGTTAGGTGAGTTAGGGTTAGGGCTCGGGTCAGGTAAGTGTGCGATTGTGTGGAAGTGAGGGTTAGGGCGGGTTATGTGATTTAGGGTCAGGGCACGGGTCAGGTAAGTGTGCAATTGTGTGGACGTGAGGGTTAGGGTGGGGTAGGTGAGTTAGGATTAGGGCGTGGGTCAGGTAAGTGTGCGATTGTGTGGACATGAGGGTTAGGACAGGTTAGGTGATTTAGGGTTAGGGCACGGGTCAGGTAAGTGTGCAATTGTGTGAACGTGAGGGTTAGGGCGGGGTAGGTGAGTTAGGGTTAGGGCACAGGTGAGGTGAGTGTGCGATAGTGATGGACCTTAGGGTAAGGGTTAGGGTTTGGGTTAAGGTAAGTGGATAGTTAGTGGTGTTTGTACAGTTTAGTGTAGGGTTAGCTGTAAGATTTTAGGTGTATGTGTGTGGATTGCTGTTTGTTTGGTGTGCTTGTGTTGTATGTGTTTCAGAACAGCAAATTTTTTCCCCTAGGAAAAAAATTTGCTGTTCTGCACGTTCGATGTCAGCGTTTGCTGAATAGGGATCGATATTAGAACATTCAAAGTTGTGAAACTTCGATGTTCTAATATAGACCCAGTGTATGACACAAATATTCAAGTACTAGGGGAGATTTTAACATTGCATTACAATATAATGTGGCTAGATTATTTAGATGAAGGGAACGCAGTCTCAAAGCACAAATCCTATTAAAATATGAAATGGAATCCAGGGATCTTCCAGGCATATGGGGAAATAGCAGGGAGACCGAGTGGGGTGTACTTTTTCAAGGGAGGATGGCCATCAAGGAAGTAAGCAGGAGTATTTTTGGCTCTATAGGAGAAGTAGGTATCGGGGTGTGAAGTCTGAAATTCTTGAATGTTGTACTTCTGATAACGCACCTCTGTAATAAACCTCCAACTAAAAGACACACAGAAGAACATGAGAATGAAGAAATTAACATGATAAAGTGGTGGACACCAAAAACAACAGGAACTGTTATGAAATGAAATAGTCACAGCCATTTCTGACAACAAATTTGGCAGGGAAGAACTTCCTGTGATAAGAAACAATGAAGACTGCATGGAGGGCTCAGCTCATGTCTATAGAAGGTACTTAATGCTTCAAAGGGGCACTTTTCTTCTAAGTACTCCAATTTACAAGGTACTAAAACATGGCCACTTCCCCCTTTAGGACAGAAACTACCTTTACAAGACAGCCCTTATATACTCAGAAGTACACAAGACAACAATTTCCTTCTTGTACACCCTCCATTTAAAACTTCTGTAAATGAAAGAGCCGTCCTATACTGGGACCTGCTACCTCGAACCACCTCCTACAGAGATCAGAAATCTAGAAACCATTAAGAACTTCAAAGATGCACTTAAAGAATATCGCTTTGCTGAATCTACCTGCACCTGCTACCATGTCATGAATAATACAGCACATTTAATAAACTTTTCTCAGCCTCTTAATGTGGCATGTTTTACACAAATATTTCACATGCATATAGGAGTTTATGCACTATATGTATGATTGCAGTGCTCTTAGCTTACATTGTGTGTGTGTGTGTGTGTGCGTGCGTGCGTGTGTGTGTGTGTGTGTGTGTGTGTGTGTGTGTGTGTGTGTGTGTGTGTGTGTGTGTGTGTGTGTGTCTGTGTATATTAATTTACATTTTCCCAATGCACTCTGACTGTATCTTATGTTACCCTATATGCATTTAATCTTACTATGTTGTGAATTTTGCTATGTACTAATTTTGTATATAATATTGTTGACTGAAAGACAGTGATACATTTTCTGCTTTTTGAACTTGGGTCATGGCTGAAAAGGGTCAACAGACCAGTACACTTACCTGATGAACAAATAGTAAATAAATAAATAACTAAATTAAAAAGCGAGTACTCGGGGGGGAAAAAAAAAATAAAAGCATTAACAATTATGATATGGAGCCCAGGACAAGTAAAGGAGGCATACGGGAAATTAAAAATGGGAAGAAACATGTACATATTGTGCCAGAAAGGAGGCAGAAGTACTGAGCAAGTATTTCAGGTCAGAATTCATGAAATAAAGAGAACACCACCCTACAACAAGCATGAATATTTCAATTAGTACTGGAGTATGTGTGTATATGTGCCGAGGAGGAGGCACAGTTATATGAAGGAAACAGATTTGTCAACTCAGTGGAATCTGTTTGGACTACTAAATGTAAAAAGCAGCTTGATGTACTTAATGTCACTCATCAGACTGTCCTCTGGTTAAAAAAGTACGCTTTTTCCTCATAATGCAGGTCAGTTGACAGATATAAAACAACACTGCTCTGGAATCCTTCATCCATTCCTAACACTAAGTAAACTCACGAAGGCCTGTCTAACATTTGCCCTTCTGTTACTTGCATTAGTGATCATAAAACAAATTCTACTTTAGTATAGAGTTTCAGAATGACCCTAAATGAGCACTTTGGTAGCTTTAATAAATAGTTGACTTTGGTTGTTTTTTCATTAAATAAAAACAGCTTTGAGCTTTAATAACTACACCTATGACATAGGGTAAAAGTGGCACTGAAGACAACAATGAAAGGCAGCAGGTCAGACTGTATATACATCGTATATGGAAAGGGAGTATTCGGCGTTAAGCTGCAAAGGCTGTGCCTGGCACAGACCTCATACCATTCATGGTATGACTTGGTACCGACTCTTCACATAATAATTCATAGATTATTTTTTTTAATGCTGTAACCACATAGCTATGCATGATCAGTCTTCATTCAGCAGTGGCTTTTAAAGCGCCCACTCTGTTTCACATTTGTCATCTGTGCATAAAAGGCTGCAATGATTGTAAATATTGTTGCAGGGGTCAGGACATCCATACACTGCACCTATACTTGTTTAGATAAATATGCAGACATACAGCTTTAGCTAAAGGATTCAAGCAGAAAGAAGCAATGCATTTGAACTCTGTTTGTCAGAGTATAAAGGGAAATGCAGTGGATCACACTGAGGGGTGCACTGTACACGACAGGTTCATGGGACGTCATTAAACATGTTAAGATCATGCTCTGGTACCTCTCCACCATCCAGATTTTGGAGGGATGTCCCTAATTTGTTCTCAGACATTTGGCCCATCCCTCCTAAAACTGGAAATTACTTTGAGAAGTTGTAAGTTAATAGTACCAGTATTTAAGAAGTGTCTCTAATGTGGAGTCTTTTTTCCCTATTTTATTTTTGTTTTGTCAATAACTCTGGAGGGTCCTCACAATAAGAAATATGTAAGATACATTGTTTTCACCAGAGCACACAGATAATAGGTGTAACTAGTCAGCTTTTTACCAGTCAGGTCTTTACATGTACAAACAGTTTATTTTTGTTGTTAATAAAATCTTGGTATTTTTAAACTAGTGCTCTCATCTGTTTTACACGTCATAGTGAACATATCTGAACTGATTCATAACTACCCTCTTGAATCTGCATTAAATAATAATAAATCATTAAATGCAACTTAATAGTAAAATGTAATCCAAGAAACATTGAAATAATGAGACCATACATTCCAGAGACAAGATTATGCACAGGAAGGTGCTGTGATCAATAAAACTCTGTACTGTATCCCTCATATCTCATTTTTTTCTCATACAGTGTGGTGCTGCATTAAAATGATGAAGTAAATTACCAGGCACAGTTACATATGTTTGAGAAATAAAACTGTTGGCATATTTCAGTGGGCATTTCTTTAAACCTAAAGCACATCCATACATACATACGTACATACATACCAATGTTTCAGGCATGGGCAATAATGCCATTCTAGACTGCCATTATACCAAAACAGTAATTCCCTTAGTAAGTGTCCAGGTTGCTCTTAAATATGTCTAAACTAGTGCCTGCTTTAATGTAATTTGGTAGTCTATTCCATGCATCAGCTGCTCTCTCAGAGAACCAATTAGTACACTTCCCATTCCTATAGAATCTTCTATATAGGTTGTCTGATGATTCTCTGCTACTTTTTGATAACCCCAAACATTCCCAGAGGTAGTTGTTTCTATTTATATACCTGAATAAGGTCTCCTCTTAAATATCTATATGAGACACTGTGCAAGTTCAGATATTTTAATCTTTCATAATAACTTAAGTTTTCACATCCATGGACGCCTTTGGTATATTTCCACTGTACTCTCTCCAGTTTACTTATGCTTGTTTTCTTATAAGGGTTTCAACTTTCCATATTTGTATTCATTACTCTAGTTTAAGTGCAATGTAACTTACAATCAAAGATCTCATCATTTCTGATTTCCAAGACTTTATAAATCTTTTTATGCACCTCATAATTTTGTAACTATCATTAACCAATTGGCTGCTATAGTTAAAAAACGTCAAAGCAAAATCGACACGTATACTCAGGTCCTTAAATGAATCTGCAGTTTCAAATGTGTATGCTGTATTAAATATTCATCCTTCAATCTATGTCTCCTAAATCATATATATAGATCATGTCAGTCGCCCTGCTAGACAGGGGTCCAGGGAAGTAAATAATGTGGGAAGAAATAGCCAGGGAATTGTTATGGCTAGGCTTGTATAAGCCCTAGGGCCGATAGCCTAGTACCAACCTATGAATCCATTGATCTATATGCTTAGTTTTTGATGTATTTATGAGCATATTATTTTCCTATGCTCAAATGGTCAGTTTATCCAGTTTCTTGTGCATACATGCCCTGACTGTAACAGATGTAATCAGTTTATATTCAAGTCATCTGCATACAGACTGTAGAATACCTTAGATGAAAAGTATGGGTGTGAAAGATGGGTCTACTTCATATAAATAAAATCTGACTTACCTGAATTTTAAATAACTGAGATGTCAACACCGAAGTTGCATTTTAATGAACACTCACATTACCAATAGTGTAACCAGGGAAAGGAGGCAGTCGGCCAGCATTTAGGAGGTTGCACTTTTCCCCAGTATAGTGCCATCTTGCAGTTGGTATATTTAGTTAGGGGGGTGTGGGGGAAGAAGCCTCCCACTTGGATAGGTTTGACATGCTTCGGTATTTTTTTTGTTCCTGTTGGCCGACTGCCTCCTTTCCTCGGTTACACCATCAGTAATGTGACCGTTCGTTAAAATGTAACTTTGGCATTGTTGTCTCAGTTATTTAAAATTCAAGTAAGTGAGATTTTGTTTATATGAAGTAGACCCATGAAAGATACAACCTAAACAAATATGGGCCTTGGACAGAGCCCTGCGGGACTCCCTGACTGAATTTCACCTAGAATTTCACTTGCCCAGTTGCTTTGTGATACTTACCATGTCCTATGTATAAGCTATGCAGCTATCCATTTCATCAAGAGTACATCAATACTTAATTGTTATAAATGTAACGATCAGTGTTTAGTGTATGACCCTATCAAAGGCTGAAGTTAAGTCTATAAAAGTTTTATCAAAGTACATTATTTTTATTTATAGCTGTTATTATATTATTATAGAACACCAAGTTACAGTAGGTTATAGATCTAGTTTCAACATATGCATGCTGATTTATGGCTTTAAGTCCCGACCTTTATAATTTTGGCAATAATTTATCCAAAATAACATTCTCCAATATTTCCCACAGCAAGAAAGTAATCTTATGGGCCTGTATGATTCTGTGTTTGTCCTATTCCCCTTTCTCTTAAAGATGAGGTTTACAAGTGCATATCTCCAATCTGGAGAAATCTTCCCATATTTAAATGACCTAGTGAATAAGAAATGTAATAGTACTGTAAGTTCACACTGAAGTGTTCTCAGGTCATTATTACTAATTCTGTCTCCTCGGTGTGCTTTGTTTGGGTCCAGTTTGCATAGTTCATTTTCAATCTAATCTAATTTAATTTCTGTATCTGAAGTTACCTGGATGTTACTAAAACAATTTATCAACTCCTTTGTTGAGGTAAATTGTTTTACATAAGATTTTGTAAATATATCTATAATCTTTGTGAGAATAAATGTTAGAATTTGTGCACAGTTTATTGATTTGTATATCTTTACTCTTACCACATCTTATGTATCTATAAAATTCTTTCCTATTATGCTCAATACCTTTATATACATTTTCTTTTAATTTTTCTTTACTTCATTTAATACTATGCTTAATTTGCCTGTCATTTATTTGTAGTTCAATTTCATTTCCATTTCTTATATTTTTTATCTTTCATTTTAAATAAGTATTTTGTTGTTGTGGAAATATATCCTCCTGACCTGGTGTGCCTAGATCCTGATGTTAAACATTTTATTGATTTTTTTCCATTCAAACAATTCCACTTTCAGAACTTGTTACATTCCTTCTGCAGTTATTCCAATGAATGCATCACTCCCATTGGTTTAACATAGTGACTGTATTACTTCCATATAGTCTGATATTAATCTTCTTTGCAATGGCTTATATTTCTTTTTGTCAGATTGTCTAGTAGTAATTTAACCATTATAATGCCATGATCACTTCACATCAGTGGTAATAAAACGAGACATGAAGTAACAGTCATTTCCTTACGAAAACAAATACTGTCCAGTATGTTTGTTCTATGGCAGTTTTTTTCTACAATCTGCAGTAATTGTTCCTGAATATACATTGTAAATAATTTACTTACTAATGCTGTTGGATCAATATTATTGTCGATTGGTTCTGGTAAATTAAAGTCTTCATCCAGTATTATTTTTCCTTCCTGTGTTTCATACAAAAAATGTAAAAATTCCTTTATAGGTTCATAGGTTCATAGGTGAGTACTAGGCTATCTGCCCAAGGTCATTTATAAGCCTAGCAGAATGTGTTGGCTTGTGCCACCCCCTTAGATTAGTTCCCTGTGCCTCTGTCCAGCAGAGCGATTAGTTCCCTGCGCCACTGTCCAGCAGAGCCACTGCAGTGATCCCCGGGGTAAATTTTCTGTTTCCCATCCAACCGTCAAGGTTTCTCTTGAAGAGTGTTAGTGAGGGAGTCTGCCTGATGTATATTGGAATTCTGTTCCAAAGAATGGGGAGAATCTGGGACAGGAATCTATCCCTCCAGCATGTCCTATTTATCGTTGTGGTGAGGTTTATATCTCTAGAGCGTGTGGTTCTCCGGGATTTGTTTTTTTTTTTTAGGTGTGCCATCAGCACTTGAATTTGGTGGTCTATACAGTTCAACAATTATTTGATCCAAGTTTGCCTCTGTTGTTACAGTTACACAATCAACAGTACTGGTGTTATCATTGAACACGTAATAATCACAGGTCTCAAATCAATCTTTAATCTCTATCAAAACGCCTCTATCTGATTTCTTTAGAATGTCAACAACAACATCAAACTTGTAGGAACCAATAAAAAACTTTACTACTATTATTCATAGCACTGACAATAACCAAAAATACATCAAATATTGCTATCTGTGAAATGTTAAAGTTCTAACCTACCAAAAAATCCTGTCTTTTGTTAGTCGGATACTGCAATATATCTGCTGCAAAAATTATTTTCCCTAGTCTTGACAATTGAACATCTTCCTGCCTAAATACACACGTGCTTAAAATTAGGCTTGGATGATCTATACATTTTGACTTTTTAAAATACACAATTTTTTCATGTAGGTATTTATCCAAAAAGCCTTTTCATTCAAGGTGACCTGACTTTCCTCTTCTGTATTTGTATGTAAAAAATACATCCTGACACCTGTACAAGCAATGCTAAGGGGGTTGATCATCCTAAACAATACCCCTGGAGGAAGATCTGTATGTTTCATTTAAAAGCAACAGAACATATAATATAAATATAAAAATATAGACCATATAGAACCCCTCACTCTCCTTGTGCTTCCCTTTCACCCTCCCATACATATAGCACCTTTTACTCCCCCCCCATACATGTAGCACATATCCCTAATGGAAGCATCGGCTTCCATGTTGTAAAAAGCGTCTGAGTAATTACTTGTAGTAGTTGATTCATGTCCCCCATACGTGTAGCACATATCCCTAATGGAAGCATCGGCTTCCATGTTGTAAAAAGCGTCTGAGTAATTACTTGTAGTAGTTGATTCATGTCCCCCATACGTGTAGCACATATCCCTAATGGAAGCATTGGCTTCCATGTTGTAAAAAGCATCTGAGTAATTACTTGTAGTAGTTGATTCATGTCCCCCATACGTGTAGCACATATCCCTAATGGAAGCATCGGCTTCCATGTTGTAAAAAGCATCTGAGTAATTACTTGCAGTAGTTGATTCATGTCCCCCCATATGTGTAGCACATATCCCTAATGGAAGCATCGGCTTCCATGTTGTAAAAAGCGTCTGAGTAATTACTTGTAGTAGTTGATTCATGTCCCCCATACGTGTAGCACATATCCCTAATGGAAGCATCGGCTTCCATGTTGTAAAAAGCGTCTGAGTAATTACTTGCAGAAGTTGATTCATGTCCCCCATACGTGTAGCACATATCCCTAATGGAAGCATCGGCTTCCATGTTGTAAAAAGCATCTGAGTAATTACTTGTAGTAGTTGATTTGTGTTCTCATTTACATTTTGTATTTTTATTGGATGGCATTTATTTTGATTTTATTTTTAATTAACGCTGTCATAACTGTTTGTTTCTCCCCAGCTGCCCTCCCATGCCCATTTCAGGAAGGTGGCAAATAAATAAAAGTAAAGATGAACTGCCGAGAAAGGAGGGAGGCAGGGTGCAAACAGAATAGCATGTGGGGATAATGACTCCATGCAGGCTATGAGAAGATTAGGGGGCTCCCTATTGAAATGATGGCACTTGAAGTGTTGAGTGCTGAGAAGCTAAAAGAAAAAAAAGAATGAAAACACATGAGAAGAGCGAATCTTGAAAATTGTTCTACTTCTTCTTTAAACTTCTTTGTGTATGGAGGGGGGCAAGCCCTCCCACACCCCCCTGAATGTATATACACTGAAACTGAGAACTCCATACATTGGAGAAAAAGGAATATTCTGAAAAATGGCATCTTGGACTTAGTATAAGTCTTATCTTTTGGCCATTTTATCTCTGCATTCCAAGGCTTGGCCTAGCAGGTCTGGACATTTCAAACAGTTACTAATAAAGGTACTGCACTTCCCATGATTGCGTTTAGATTTGCTTGATTCTCTCTCTCTGTTTTAAGAAATGATGGTCTACCAGAGAACAACCACGGCATTGTGTCTGAGTGCATGTTTCTGCTATGCCTCCCCACCCAGGGTGAGCGAGGGGACATACGTGGCTCAAGCCACCTCCCACCACTTTCCACCTTGCTCCTCCATTGCCTGCATTGCTAATTGGTCTTGGGTTGTCTGGATCAGAGCCAGGATGTTATCTTGTTCTGTAGAAAAAGGATAATGAGCTGAAACAAACAACATAAAGCATATAAGGAGGAAGCTACTACAAGATAGAGCAAAATCCTTAAAAGGTAAGACACCCTTGATCACTATAAGTAAAAAACTAAGAGCTCTCATAAAATCATCCAAAGCAAATTTCGAGAGAAAAATAGCTAAAGACTCAAAAGACAATCATAAGGCCTTCTTTAGCTATGTTAGAAACCTGGGAGGAAACTCCCAGATATGCTCAGAGCTAGTTCAAAATGATGTGAAGATTACTGATCCTACAGACATTGCCAACATACTGGCTGATAGGTTCAGTGCAAACTTCTCCCCTCCCCAAAGGAGAGATATCTATACCAAACGATTGCAGCCCCCAAACATCTCCAGCGCCCAAGTGAGAACTGCTCTCTCCAAAGCAAAAACACAGCATCCATGGGACCTGATGGTGTCCCCGGCTGTGTGCTCCATGAACTCAATGAGGAATTAAACCCACAGCTAGGACAGCTGTTTAATCAAAGTCTTACCTCTGGATACGCACCCAGGAGTGGCGCACTGCAACTGTGGTACCACTTCACAAAGGCGGTGCCTCCACCGACCCTGGAAATTACCGCCCATTAGCTTGACAAGCCTTATCTGCAAAGCCATGGAGAGGATCATAATGGACCTCATAAATAAAGACATAGGGAATTTGCAGACTTTGGATCCAACCCAGTTTGGCTTTGTCAAAGGCAGATCATGCCTTTTAAACTTGGTTGACTTTTGAAACAGTCACCAAAGCCATTGATGAGGGAAAGGCAGTCCATACAGCCTACCTCGATCTGGCTAAGGCCTTCGATACAATACCCCACTCGGGTATCATTGAAAAACTCATCAGCTTAAATGTCAACCCATACATCACAAGATGGGTTGCAAACTGGCTGAGTGACAGAACCCACAGGGTCAGAGTTGCTGGCGCCATGTCAGACTCAAAGCCTGTCACAAGTGGTGTCCCACAGGGCTCAGTCCTGGGCCCACTCTTGTTTGGCATCTACTTTTCCAAGTACAAGCAAACACAGGAGGGTTATGGCTGACAAAGTTTGCAGATGACTGCAAACTGGGCCATAGTAGAAAACACATCTGACACAGATATCCTTCAGAAAGGTCTCACAGAAACGGATAACTGGTGCCAGAGCCACGGCCTAAAGTTAAATGCCAAAAAATGCATAGTCATACCCTTCGGGAAAAACAAGGTTAACCCTAGCTACCAAATAGGTGGCAATCCACTGAGCACAGAAGAAGTTATCAGGGACCTGGGGACCCAGGTTGATAGTAGTCTGTCATTCGACACCCATGTAGCTAAAGTAGTTAGGAAGACCTTGTACATTGCCCACCTTATCATGAAGGGATTCTCATCTAGATCAAGGGAGGTCATAGTCTCCCTTTACTCATCACTCATCAGACCAATGATTGAGTACAATGCCCCATTCGAATGTATCTGACCCGACACTTGCAGCAGCTGGAGAGGCCACAAAAGTTCCTCACCAAAAGGATAAAGGGTCTCAAAATCTGTCCTATGCTGCCCGACTGAAAGAACTCCAGCTCTATTCAGTCGCCACCGCTTGCTCAGAGGTGACCTTTGCCTAACATACAAGGCCATGTCAAACCCAGATTTGATGAATATGCTTCACCTCAAAAATCTAGATCCATCAGAGCCACAAGGGCGGGAGACTTAAACCTCGACACGGCTATTAATAGGACGTGCTGGAGGGATAGATTCATCACCCAAAGACTCCCTATGCTGTGGAACAAAATCCCAGTACATGTGAGGCAGAGCACCTCGCTGGCCTTGTTCAAGAGAAATCTTGACCAATGGATGGGAGATCGCAGATATACCCCAGGGATTACCTCAGTGTCACTGCTCGACAGAGGCACAGCAAAATAATGGGTATAGTTCCCCATACTAAAGGGGTGGCGTAAGCCACAAAACGATGGGCTAGGCTTGTAAATGCCCTCGGGCAGATAGCCTAGTATGAACCTATGAACCTATGAACCTATAAATAATGACCGAATGAGCTGCTTACTTGTTTACAGAACGTGTGAGAAAGAGCTAAAATAGTGATGGCGTGTTACGTGAATGAGTGAGACTGAAATGTGTTACGAAGAAGTAGAATAAAAAGGCAGATATAAAGAAGATACATCTGTTACTGGAATGGGAACCTAAGTAATTCATGTAGGGGGACATTTCAGTGTGAAAAATGCCAAAAGGTCTAAGGAAATGTGAGATAACTCAGGAAAGCAAAGGAATGTTGAGATGCAGAGGAAATAAAAAATAAAATAAAAAAATAAAGATAAAATGACTGTGTATGAGGACACACGATACTACCCTTTCCACTTGGTATGTGTGAGAAATGGTACTTCTGTGGAAGGAAAGCAGTGTGGGGGTGGTGGTTATGATTTGGTGAGTGAATATCATTCCATGTTCTGGGATCTGTACAGGAGGCCTTGCATCTCGATGAAAGTGTATGAGGTGGGATAGACCAGAAATTGGAGTTATTGTGATTGAAAGAGAGGAATTCAAGGATTAAATAAATATTTAATATTGTCTTTAGTGAGAGACAGTACCCCAGTACTGCAGGTTAAGGAGACTGTGGATGAAGGTGGAGAGGATGAATGTGAATTTATGATGAAATGATAGGTAGGACAGGTGAAAAACGTGGTATTCTTTCTATAAGGAATTATTCACAAAGAGGCAGATCTTGCTTAAGGTAACCTTAATTTCGTCAATATCAAAGTGAGACTGCATGAGAAGAGGGAGATAATATTCAACAGCTGGGATCAGAGCACCTTTGTTTAGTATTAATTGTGCTGGCTTCGTAAAAGTGAGTGATCCTATAGTATTTTTTTGGAAGAGACGTGATTTATTATTAGCTCAGATTATGTTAGACTGAAGAGAAATAGGAATAAGCTTCTGAAAAGAGATGAAAAGAGAAGCAGAGAAAGAAAAGTGAGGCTTGAGATGTGATAATGCCTAGTTTGGCTTGTTTAAAACTTTATAGCCCTTGAGTCCTGACACAAACGTACATGATTCTATGTATTCATCCAAATGGAGTTTGAATGTTACTAGGTTTTAAACTGTTTAATATATAGGGAAACTTATTCTACATCTGAGAAAGGCATGGGAGAGATGAACTTATCCCTGAAATGGGAGTTGCTGATATTTAGTTACAAAACCAGATCTTTGAAATGGCTAAAACGTGCAGTTTTTCTTTTTTTTAGGAAAAAAAGGTTGCAGAGAATAAGTTCTGATATAGCTCAGAAGGCAAGACACATATCATCTTGCAGGAGTCTATATGCCACAGAAAATAAGGACTTGGTTTTTAGTCTGAATAACAGTTCTTTAAAGCTTGAGTTCTTTTTATTATAAAAAGTCTGGGTCCTTCAATTTGGGAAGGTTGTTTAGAGCTACAAATGACACATGTAGCACTGATTTATATAACGGAGAAAATGTGGGCAAAGGGGAATTAAGATTTAAGACTTGGGATCTGGATGAATACCTACGACAGTTAGTAGAAGGATTTTAGAACAAAATTGGAGTTATGCTCTCTTCCTCCCTCACTTAGGACAATACCTTACCCAGAATCTTTCAAAACTCAACTTTTCTCATTTCTATCCTCCAAACGCAAATGCTCCTGCTTTCACCCTACATAAATACAAATACATTTCCCCATAGAGCCTACTAAACTCCTGATGCAAACCTTACTACATCCTCTCCTTTTCTATTTACCTTACTCAAACTCATTCCATCACCTTCTGTTCTTTCAATTTCTCTCTCAACTCTTAGCATGTATATAACACAACTGTCCAGTAATCACTGATGCCTATTTCTAGACAATTGATTCCTATTGCTCTGAATGTAAAAACCTGCAACTTTGTCTCATTGCTTGTACAATGACAATTTATTATTTTACTATACCTGTTTTGCATGAATTCATATTTGTATTTTTACCTCTGTATTTGAAATTTCTTTTTGTAACCTCTTATTGTGTGTAGTGTGTGGTTTTTTTTTTGTGGAGCTTTTCTCCCCGGGCCTCCACTGAAAATGGGCACTTTCTGGCCCAGTGGACTTCCCCGGTAATCAAACTGAAATAAAATAAAAATAAAATAATGCTGATTTAAGAAAAGCTCTTTGTCTAAGTAAATTTTTAAATCCTGGATCATGGTGTAAATTTCAAGGTGAATTCCATGTATGCAATACTTTCTAGGAGTACAGGTTTTACCAAAGGTGACTGTACTACATTTCTTTGTCTTTAGAGTGAGACCATGGTTAAAGCACCAGTTCTTAGTGTGGTCAACAACTTGTTGGAGTATTAATGAATCTAAGAGAGTTAGGATGATTTAGGATGATTTCTAACATTGTAGGTTATTAGTATTTGCCTATACTTCAGAGAAACATATTCCAAACAAGATATAGCCCGGGACAGAACTTTGAGGAGCTTTTGGAGAGGATATCATTTATTCTAATTTATTCTAATTGATTATCCATATATTGATTGGTAGTCAATTAGTAGTCTAGCAATCTGCAAAGGAGTTGATGTTTGGTTGGGTTGGCTTATTTATGATGACAGAGCGTGGAATTATATCAAACAATTTTGCTAAGTGATGATTTTTTTCAAAGACAGTAAGAAGATTAATAAGGCACAATTTCCCCTTGACAAAGCTGAACACAAATGGTCTAGAGTTTGCATATATTTTATGTCCTTATTGATCAGTTCTACAATAATTCATTTCATGGTTTTACACAAATTTATTGAATTATTACTTAAGACACAGACAAACATGCATTTATAAAAAGAAAAGAAAACATGTTAACCTCTTCTCAGTTACAAACATTATCCATCACATATATTATGTTATAAAATTATCATCAATCCAACATTATATAAATTGATCAATTCCTGCCTTTCCTTAAACCTCCAAAACATTATTCTGCATCTAACGTTTCCACAATTTCAATTTTTATCTGTGTAGTTTATGCCTACCCTTTTGTAAAGATCCCATTTCTAGTTCTTTTATCTCTGTTACAATATTCACTTCTTCAAATACAGCTGGTTAAGACATTGATTTCCATTTTCTAGTAATTGCTTTTTTTTGGCCGCCACCAGAATTAAACTTAACAAGGTCTTACTATGGCTAGGCAATTCAGACCCTGTATCCCAGTTGAAAAAATAATTTCCTAACTTACAACCATTTGTCAACTCATTACACTCCCTAAACATATGTTCTCAGTTATCTCCTTCTTCCCCATCACACCTCCAGAAGTTGCCATCTATCTTTGGAAAACATCTCTGGAGTCTCCTTGGGGTATAAAAATACCTGTGCAAACATATCCAAGTAAAAATTCTAAATCTTCTACAACTTGTTGCATTAGAGCCATAAATATGTCCTCCCATTGTTTCCTTGGGAATTGATTATCCAATGTCTCTTCCCAATCTTTTCTAACCTCCTCTGATTGATCCCTATTCCCTATGGTCATCATCAAAGTATTTTATATGCCCTACTGATTCTCCCTTTTTTAACAGCAGCTTCTATTCTAGATTCCTATTTGCTAAGCTTTTGGC
The DNA here is from genome assembly GCF_019279795.1 of Protopterus annectens. Taxonomy (NCBI): domain Eukaryota; kingdom Metazoa; phylum Chordata; order Ceratodontiformes; family Protopteridae; genus Protopterus; species Protopterus annectens. The sequence goes on from NC_056733.1 coordinate 871,876,075, forward strand.
AGTACTTTCTGGACTGGTGTAGGCAGCACTACAGTACTACTTATAATGAGTTCAGAGCACAGCAGGGTATTACTGTGGACTTTAAATAGAAATATAAAGAGGCCTTTATGGCTGTCTTTAGTGTTCTGGACACTTTTGTTGCTTCTCACTGTATTCTTGAATTCCTTGCTAATTTGGCTAAGTTTTGTTTTCTAGGGGGGGGGGCGGGGCAAGATTTATATAGCACTAAAAACTCACATTTCTTTTTAGTAATTTATTGATGCTATTGTTCCATCACATTGCACATCTGATGTATGTATTGTCTTGCATATGATAAAATTAGTTTCCTCTATGCAGTGATTAATGGAAAATACAGTCCCTTGGTTAGGGTTAGGGTGTCAATGCCCATGGATCTGGGGTGATTAGACCATTTGTGAAAAGGTTGATAAAATCTAATAGGACATGTTTTTTCTGAAGTCCCTGAATGTCAATGGATTACTGGTACTAGGGAGGCTGTTCTTGAGGAAGAAGGTGATAGTTAAATGGTCTGATTTATCTATGGAAGGGAATAGTTGAGAGCTGAGCAGAGGGTAGGGGAGTTAGTTAAAAAAGGTCTAGGAGGTTTTGGGCCTCTAATTGTAAGATCAGTGATCTGAGTTGATGATACTGAGAAAGACCCAGATATAATAACTGTTAAATGCCTAGCTGGGGGACCATATTTAGGTATTTGACATATTCCACTTGGGGGGATAGAGTGAGACCTGTAATTACTGGTAACAGTAAAATGTGTTTTGTTAAGATTAATTTGGACATGTACTAACTAGGTTCATAAATTCATGAGTAGCCATAGCTACTGAGCCTTGTTGACCATTCTCGCCTTGCCAGTACCCTCACTCAGGTAGCACTTCCATTCTCCAGTAGGCCCATATCAGAGATTCTGGGGGAAATTTGTGGCTACTGATCCAGTCATCTTTTTTATGTTTAATGAATGATAGTAAGATGCACTATTAACAAGCAAGGGAAGTTTATTCTAGAAGTTTTGGAAGCATTATGTTATTTCCCTGGTTGTGGTACTGATGGAGATATTGGACTTGCAGAGAAACAGAAGACCCAGGATAATTGGGTCAGTTATAATACATTCCTAGAGTTCGCACATGAGGCTGGTAGGGCTGATAGGTCTGCAATTAGCCAGGTTGACTGTAAAGGTCATCCATACGTGTTGGCATCTCCACTGCTAAGTGCCAGTTATCAAGGATGAAATCAGTAGTTAAACTTAAGTTAAACAGTATGAGGACTGTGTCAGCAAGGGCATGTTTTACATTATTAATTAAGCAACCAGGTATATTAATTACTTTGGTCTTGGTTAAGACTTTCAGTAAATGATCTTCAGAGATAATTGGGGGAATAAGGGATTTAGAAATTTTAGTGCTTTGAAAAAAATCCAAGGGGTGATGTTGACATTAAATTTGTTCACAAGGATATTGGCAATGTTAGCTGAGTCATACTAGGAGGCCCCATTACAAGTACGTTCTGAGTAATGCAAGGTATTGTTTTTTTAGTTTTCTAACATTGCTAAAGAAGGATTTGTAATCATCTCTGGCTTCAGCAGTCAGCCTACGTTCAAGGACTCTTAGTAGACCTGATAGTATTCTACATTTTTTTGTAATGTTTTTCATATTATCCTTAAGAAGATGGGTTTTGGATCTACTAAATAATTTAAGGAGTTTCTTTTGTTGTTGTATAATTTATTTATGGTGGTAGATAACAGGGGTGTTTTATTTTAATTTTGCATGAGCCTTTGTTCTGATAGAGACTGTTAGCTGCAGTATTAAGAACTGGAGAGGTTCAGTCATAAGAGAGTTTTGATATTTTGTCACATGGTTGGTTGAGATTGGTATATTTGTAGTCCTTAAATTCAGTGGGCTTTGCTGTAGGATCTTTTGGAAATTTAAATAAGAAGGTCACAAGTTTATGATCAGATTTCACTACCTTACTGGGAAAGGAAATACCAGACGAGTAGTGCCATAGACAACCATATTTGTAAGGATCAGGTAAAGAACGCCATGCCCTCTAGTAGGTTTATTTATTTATTAAGTCTAGGAAGCTTGAGGCATATCCTACATTGCAGGCATATGTATCACAGTTTATTGTAGGGTAGTTAATGTTACCAAAAAAAGGGAGTTTTTGCTAATAGAAAGATAGTTTAGAACACTGAAGAAACATACATGGTCATCAGGGGACAAAGAACATGTTCTGTGACAAGCTATTAGCTGATAATTAATCCCACCTAGAGTGATCTGTAGTTCACGGAGTTCAGTTTGTGAGTCCTTAGGGATCTGTCCTAAGGTAATAAGGTCACTGACCAATATAGAGACGCCACCACATTTGCCACTGGCCGTAAAACATGACAAGCACAAAACCCAGGTATTGAGGGAGTACTCTCTTTACACTTAAACCAAGTCTCAGTAGCTATGGAGACATGGATGTTTTCCAAACGCAGGAGTATCTCACGATCAAGCAATTTATTGTTTAGACATCTGGCATTAAGAAGAGCCACCTTAATGCAGTCTCATTTTGGAACTGATATGTTAGTTACACTGGAATGTCCATCAACTGGACACTGCTTAAGAAAGGCACAAAGCCTTCGGCTCGTAGGTGAGAGCCTTGAAATGAGAGGTGTAGGCAATCCTTATCATAACAAGTTCATTCCATGCTGAAATGTACTGTATCCTCCTGGAATGGCACCAGCTATTTAACTGATTGTTTAAGCCCATTATCTTTTCTTTGTATCGGGACATAATTCAAGGTTGAGGAAGGATTCTACTCAGGACTAGTGTCTTACCTGCATTTGTAACATGCTGGAATGTTCTGACATATGTCTGTCTCTGCATATCCCTCAGGGTTCTACATCTCATGTCATTCACTCCCACATGCATCATTGTCATCTCATAGCCATGTTTGTCAAGAGTTTGGGTCCTCAGGGTCCTTGTAATGTCAGGGATTCTGGTGCCAGAAAGATAATTCACTGTAATCAGCTCTTCATCCAGCCTTATAAGTGATGAGTCAGTGTGCCTACAACAGAATCACTTACCATTAAAACATTTGTATTACTGCTGTGGTTCAAAGTGATAGATTTGCAGTGTTTTGGCTAAATTTTCTTTTGTTTAGAAAGCTCTGGAAGTGATTGTTTTATAGTTTTAGCATAAAACATCTTTCTGTGATCAGAGAAGAATCGCGGTAGAGGTAAATAAAGCTCAACGGGCATGTTTATAGGTGAGACAGAAGGTTCCAGATTAATTAGGTATTTACACCTCTCCATGATGGAATTGTTGGTGTTGAGTACAAGTTCATTATCTGTGATCACAAGGTAGTTTGTACTCCGTCTTCAGAGACCTACTGCAAAAAGGCTTGCAACAGAAGTGAAACTAGCAAGCTTCCATATTGTGCAGTGCTTAAGTGTTTATAGGAGTAAAGTCAATGCATTTAAAGGGGAACTACTTCCAGATTTGATCATCTAGTGCTCACTAAAATGAGCAGATAAGATGAGGAGCTACCAAAATCAAGTTATACTAAAGAGCAGGAAACCCAAGAGCCACCAGGTTTAAAAGCACAACACGGATTGGCCTGGTGGATACTCTGTATTCTGGCTTTAAGGAATACATTGAGAGGGCAAATGTATTTTTAACTAACTTAAGGGGAAAGTCATTGCAAAATAATACTTATGCACTTACTCACAACAGCCAATAAGGAGATTGAGGGAATTATGCTGTCAAATTACCATAATGGCTGGACAACAACAGATACACTGGGTTTAATAACACAACTACAGCAGGGTGAGAGGGTGGGAAATTCTTAGACACTTAGCTCTGTAACTGTCCAGCCTAGAACTACCATAAAGCAAACATAAGTCCTGATCTAGACTGACTATTGCTCACAACATAAGAAAGAACTTGGGTTGACTACCAGCAATTAACTAATTAAAAATTAAACCACATGAATGGCAAAATACTGTGCAGTTGCTTACTGGAACAAATTAAAGTTATGGTCATTTAGGCTGGAACAAATAGGTACGAGTGATTTCAGAAATATGGATACACTACAATTACTACTACTAGTGATGTCACAGGAATAGCAGGAACGATTTTAGCAAATCTGTTTTCAGTAATTATGCAGATATATGTGTCCTGTAGATAAAGGGAAGTTTATAGGTCAGCCATTTTACCTTTCAGGCTTCTTGTGTTCAGCAGAGCTGCTGCCTTGCAACCTGGCAGATTGAAATTTATAAGGTTGGAATGTCCAGTAATTTGATTTTGTCTAAAAAGGCTCTCTGGTTTGTAGACTAGTATGCAAAGGTCCTCGAAGGACAGGTACAGTCTGCCCCTGCTGAAGGAGGAAGGTCTGTTGATCACGGATTCCTAGGTTTTCACACACTGGATCCCAGTAGAGTAATACCACATACATAACCAATGACTGAATCCAGTGATGGTTGATACGCATGTAGACATCATTTTAATCCTGCCGAAACAACTGATGGTCATCCTGTCCTATTCCAATCTGGGAAGTGTAGAGTTTACATAACTAACAATGACATCACCAATAAATCAAACATTTCTGATATTTATTTTTGCTCAAGGCCCTGTGTGTCCTATGGGTACTGCCTTTTTATTTTGGTGCCTCCTTGTAATAGCATCTACCGATGCAATATTTGTAGGCATGGATGCCAGTGAACCTGTGTGCATAATGGTTTATGTGAACAGAAGGTTAGGTGTGGCTGAGGTGGTCTGCCATGTGTCTTGGAGGACTTTTGTAGCTTTTTCCTTGACCACTTCAACATATTTCGGTTTATCATTGCTAACATGATCCAAGAGATGTGCATCTAGTTTGTGCAGCTGAATGCATCTCACATACATGGACTTTGCATTGTCTAATAATAGTGGAGTCTCAGTAAACATGAGGCAGTTACTACAGTGTTTCAGATTGCCTAGGGTGATTACACTGGGCAAGGAGACAGGATTAACAGTCTGTGGCTTTCGCAGTGGGCAGCAGAATCAGGTACCAGATGAAAAGGCTCTCTGCAGTGGTGGTAGTAGAAGGTTACCCTTAGGCTAGATTAGGTACATCAGAGAACTGCTGTAGCTGTAGTCCTAACTAATGAGTGAGTAAAATAAAGGTAGTGTTGGGGTTGTGTGAAATTAAGATAGCAAGGGAGAGACAGACAATGAGACTAGAGATATAATGAGATGAAACTAAGATTAAGAATTGGAGGTGGGAGCTTTAGAAATAGAAAGGAACAAATTACATAGAAATAAACAGAGTTTGCAGGAACAATACATGCAGAATAACATTCAGGAGGAGAAGCGAGGTTTAAGGGAAGGCAGAATTTGAACAACTGAGTAGTGTCGACGTGAATTATAATTAAAAAAGAAAACATATAATAAATGAAGTGTATGAAAAATGTGCACTAAGGTTTGATGTAATGTGATCCTATCTCGCCTATTCTCTACAGATGGGTTTGGAGCCGATCCTCGGCTCCGACTCGGCGCTATACAATAGAATGCAGTCTCTTATTGGCTGAGTCACCTCATATCCCAGGATGCACCACCACTACTTCCCCAGATCTCGTTTGCCGCTTTCCAGCATAGACGTGGTCTCGGACTTGGCTGAGCTAAGTACCTCTAGTCAGAAACTTTTTCTGTCAAATTTTTCTAAAAAACTCACCCAAAAGCTGTTTTAACGGCTAGTGTTGTTGTGTGATTGTTTTGGTAACCTTTTTGTGGAAGATTGTGTATTTTTGTTGGTGAAAGGTTCCGTTTTAGTTAGAGGGGCCTAGCCCTACCTTAGGCGTTTGAATTAGAGCCTAGTTTGTCGGTGTTAACTGTTTTTTGTCCTATAATTGTTGTTAATTTTTCTTTAAAACCATGTCTAAAGAGCATAGACCTTCCGGTTTTAAAAAATGTGTTAAGTGTGGTTATAAAATGTCTATAACGGATGATCATTCCTTATGTGTATATTGTTTAGGTCCCAAACATCTCCAGGAGTCCTGTAGCGTTTGCCACGCTTTTTCCTCGAGTCCTCCAAGAGAGGAAAAACAAATTGATTTTAAAGGGCTCATTGCCCCTTCTTTGAGGAAGCCTTATCTTCCTCTTCTTCTCCTACTGGCAAGAAGAAAAATCTTGGCTCCGACCAGTCCGCCGGATCCGATAGCAAAAAGTCTAGGCAGGCTTCTCCGTCGGCTCCACGGACTTCGAGCCGGGCGGAACGGTTCGCCTCGATGTCTCCAGCCTCGACTCCTCTGCCTAGACTCCCACGGCTTCGGTTAACATCGGCTCCTCCTCGTCAGGGGACTCCTGCCGAGGCGGGCCGGGTCTGCGAGGCAGTCTCTTCCCTCGACTCCAGCGTCTTCGGAGTGGGAGATTGATGTAGTCGGTCCTCCTTGCCTCCTTATGTCGATCCGAGCCGCCGCATTGCCGTCTCCAGAGCCCCCGGAGCAGCCGCCACGCGCCTCGTCGCCGTCGGCTCCTCGAGGGGCCTCCCATCGGAGTCGTCTCCTCGCTCAGGTCCGATTCTTCGTGTTTCTCGGGCTTTTCTTCTTCTTGTCCTTCTGGCAAGAAGAAAAATCGGACAGGCGACCTCTCCGACTCTTCCTCTAGCTCCTTCTCGGTCCAGGCTGGCTGGCTTCAGCATAGGACGGGTTGTTCCGGTCTGGTGCGTATCGGTCGGTCTCGACTCCCTGTGCTTTGGAGTCCCCTTCAACTGCTCCCGCTCCTTGGTCCTTCATGCGATGGATCCGAGTCGGGTTTGGGTTGGAGTTTTGACTCTCCCGGGTTCCCCCCCGGGTCGGTGGTGGCATCTCCTCCCTGTCTGTCGCCTGGGGTCGGCGCCTCGGGGGTGCCTTGGGCCTGGCCTCCGGATTCCGCCTCTCCCTTTCTGCCTCCACTTTCCTTTTCCCTGCCTTCTTGTACCACTGGGTTCCACCTCCACCTTTCATGGAGCCAGAGCCTTGGGCATGACCCCCACTTGGCAGCGGGCCCTCCTGGAGAGGTTACCCCCATTGGGGTCTTCCACCTCCCGGGAGATCCTCGGACCTGGAGAGGGAGGTCCCGGAGGGAGTGACCCTGGAGGACCTGGACGACCTCCTGGGCTTCGGGGGCCCCTGATGAGAGACCGGATGATCCGGAGGACTCCGGAACTCTCCTGGAGGATCTCTCCTCCTGGGAGCCCTCGATGATGCGGCTGGTGAGGCCCCCCTCTAAACAAGGGTCTTTCCTCAAGGCCGCCGGTCTCTCTCTGACTTGCCTGGGGGTCTCAGCCTTGCCCCCTTCTCGTCTCCGCCTCTCCCGGATTCTGTGGAACCTTCTGTGGAACGCTGCTGGCTGTCTCTCTCCTTCCCCTGCACACCTCGATTCCCTGGAAGTTTCCAAAGATGTGATGGGTGTGGCCTCTGGATCAATAATTTGCTGGGTGTGGCCCTGTGGATCCCACTAGATAATAAAGAGTCTAGGAGCATGGATCAACAAGGCATGGTCCTCCCTGGAAGCCTAGGTAGAGCCAGCTCGTGGTGGCATCGCAGCTTCTTCTAGTCTGGGCAGATGGATCATTCTACATTACTGTCTAGGAATCTGCAGGGGGATGGGTCTGGCAGCTCTGGGACTTCCAGTGCTCCCAGTTGGCTGCCCTATCTGCCCACTCACAGGCTACCAGTCTGGTAACCTATCTGGAGGCAGAGCTCTTCATCGGCCTCTCTTTTCATAGGCGGCTGGAGGGGCGCGGCGCTGTCAGACGGCTGGCCATCCTGTGCCTGGCTTCAGAGGCCTTTAAGTGGTCCTTTGTGTGCGCGGGCAAGCGAAGCCCTTTTGGGACCCTTTTGTTTTAAAGGAAGGTTTAGGACCTCGGTGGGAGACCCTTTGACTCGACTTGACTGGGAGTTTTCCACTCCTCAGGCCTTATCCCAAGGCCGAAGGGAAAATAATGGTTCCGTGAAGTCTCCAGAGAAGCCTTACTCATGCGCCCGGCAGAGGCGATCCCCTTCTAGAGGCAGAGGGAGGGAAATTTTCAGGAGATGCCGTCCCAGAAGTGAGCCCCGCAACACTGGAGACACTTGGAGTCCTTTGTGGCTCCTCCTCCTTCCAGCATCCCTGAAGGGTACCCGACTGTGCAGCTCGGGTGGTCGAGGGTCATTCTCGAGAAGCACCTAAAAGGCCTGGGAAGATATTACTCAGGACCAATGGGTACTTGAATCATTGCAGGAGGGTTACTCCATCCCCTTTGTTCAACCACCCCCACCAGTCCAGAGAATCCCGGACCCACCACCCAGTCAGCAGCGGATCATGCAGCCAGCGAAGTATCAAAGCTGCTTCAAAAGAGTCATCAACCTGTCCCAGACCAGGCGGATTAGGGACTTACTCAAGATTCTTTTGGTGCCAAAAGACTGGGGACTTGAGACCCATTTTGGATCTCAGCAAACTAAACCGATTTGTAAAAGTCAAATTCGGATGGTCTTTACAATCCATTCTCCGCTTTTGGAGAAAAGGAGTTTGGATGTGCTCCATATAGACCTCAAAAGCCTACTATCACATTCTGATGGATCAGAGGCGTTAGAGGAGACTACTGCAGCTTCAGCCTAGGAGACAGTCATTTTCAGTTCGAGCACTGCCCTTTGGTCTCACCACAGCCCCAGGGTGTTTGCAAATGTTTGGCAGTAAATGACTGCTCACACTTGAGAAGTCTAGGATTCCAGGTGTTTCCATACCTAGGCGACTGGCTCCTAACTGCCTCAGGCATCTACTCTTGAAAAATTTAGCAGCCACTATCGCACTGGGCAAATCTTTAGGAATCACCTTCAATTGGGTCAAAATCTGTATTGCAACCATCTCAAGCGTATTTTGTTTGTCGGTGCAGAAATAGATTCAAGGCAGATCTGAGTCTATCTCCTACAGAAAGGATCATGGAGGCTTCAGTCTCAGGTCGGGCCTAATCCTCAGGCGGTAAATTGCCCCAGCAAGAATGGTTCTACAACTGTTGGGCTCCATGGCAGCCACCATTCTGCTGGTCCCGCTAAGCAAGGTTGCACATGAGGATACTTCAGTGACTCCTCTCCAGTCCAGTGGTCTTATCAGGACCTTCCCCTCAGTCACCGCATTCTGATCCGCGGACTGCGTGTAAACAGGATCTTAGTTGGTGGCTTCTATCCTAATCTGAATCAAAAGGCGACCCTTGGTTCCCCATTCCCCTCTGCCATGACTACGCGGGCCTCCCAGACGGGGTGGGGGGACGTGTCTGGACAGGTTGGTCCAAGGCACGTGGCACCCGAGTCTTCTTCATATCAATATCCTGGAGATGAGGCTGATTGCTTTTAGCGTTACGCAAGCTGCGATCCACCCTCCCCAGGGTACAATTGCCATTCAATCCGACAGCGTAGCCGGTAGTCTGATACCTAAACAAGCAAGGAGGAACCAGGTCCTATCCCCTTTGCAGAGGCCATGAGAGTATGGGATTGGGCGATTGCTACCAGCGTTTCTGATGGCAGCGCACATTCGAGGAAATCAAGCGTGATAGCCGACAGACTGAGCAGAACTATTCTCTCCCCTCCACGGTGGTCCTTGAACAACAGGGTGATAACTTACAGATTTTCACAAGATGGGGAGTCCCCTGTTGCGATCTCTTCACAAGTCCCCTCAGTGAAATGTCACCACTTCTTCACTCTGGCCCCAGTTCGGGGAGACTCCCAAGAGGGCGCTCTAGTCCACGCTTGGCCCTCGGTCTGCTATATGCCTTTCCACGGTTCCCCTTCTCCCAAGGTGATTCAGAAGGCTATTAAGCGAGAAGCAAAATGATATTAATAAGCCCATACTGGCCTCGGCAAATCTGGTTCCCCTTTCTTCACAGTATGCATTGGAGGGTCCTTGGTTCCTGGACCAAGTTCGGACCTGACTTGACTCATCAGTCTGGACGACTCCATCAGTCCCTCCATTCGTTGAAATTGACAGCCTGGCTACTCCTCTTCCAACCATAATTAGGAGCCACTCTTTAACCCTGAAGTCATGCACATTTTGTCTTGACCCACAAGACTTCTACAAAGAGGATATATAGCAGTAAATGGAAGAGGTTTGCGATTTGGAGCCCAACTCGAGGATTAGACCCAATGACAGCCTCGGTATCAAGTACTGAAATTTTTAGCCTCCCTGTTCAGCAAGGTTGCTCAGTATCTACCATCAAAGTACAATTGGCGGCTATTTCCAATTTTTCATGAAAGTGTGCAACCTCCTTAATGAGCAACAAGCTCTGTAAAGCCTTTATTAAAGAGCTTGGCTTCTCACCCCCCCACTTCACAACCCGCACCTCCGTGGGATCTGAGCGTGGTATTAGGTGCTTTAACCTCACCACCTTTGAGCGGCAACCTGTGATCTGAAATTCCTTTCTTGAAAACTGCCCTTCTAATTGCTATTACTTCAGCCAGGCGGGTTTCAGAGCTGGGCTATGTGTCAAACCACCTTACTTGGTATTCACAAGGATAGAGTATCTCTTAGGCCAAACCCATCTTTTATACCAAAGGTTTGTTCTAATTTCTGTCTACAACAACAGTCACTGGAGCTACGGTCTTCTTTCTCAAATATTCCAATAGGCTGAATATACTTTTCACTGTAGATGTGCACAGGCAGTTCAGCTTCTATTTGGATAGGACACACAAAGCAGAATCGGATCAACTGTTTGTGTCCTTTTAGGATAATAGACTGAAACAAGCCGTCACTAAAGTCACTATTGCCAAGTGGATCAGGGACTGCATCACTCACATTTATCTCATCTCAAATAAAGAGCTCATAGCTCGGTTAAAGCTCATTCTACTAGGGCTATGGCCACTTGGCAGCTTTTCATTCCAAGCTCTCTGTGGCGACATTTGTGCGGCTGCGCGTGGACATCTTCACACACCTTTGTTTCTCACTACAAATTAGATGTGGCATCCAGGGGTGAGCTTCCTTCCGGTTCCACAGTTCTCAGGAGTGTTTTCCAGTGAGCCACCCAGGAATTAGGTGCTAGGGGCGGCTGTCCCATATGTAGAGAATGTAAGTGAGATAGGATCACATTACATCTTTTAGTTATGTACTTACCATAACTTTAGATGTATGGGATCCATCTATAACATCCATAACCACCCTCCTTCCCCCTGCCTTGTAGACCAGAAGACCGGACGATCAAAATTGATCTTCTTTCCTCTCTTGAAAGACCTGGTATGTTATGACAATAGTATGTCTCTGTGAGCATGTGCGGACAAACAAGATCCTGGCAGTAGTGGTGGTGCATCCTGGGATATGGTGACTCAGCCAATAGAGACTGCGTTCTATTGTATAAGCGCCCAGTGGGAGCGAGGATCGACTCGAACCCATCTATTGTAAGAATGTGGTAAGCGAGATGGATCCCATACATCTAAAGTTATGGTAAGTACATAACTAAAAGTTTTCTATAACTGCATGTGGGCCCATGTCAATAGTGAGAATTTAATAAAGGTGTTTATAGAAAAAAAGTAGAGAGTACCACAGGTAAAATCTAGTAATGAGTAACAATTGTATGACAACAAAATAACAACTAAAAAGTAGTATAACTGCAGACAGAAAAATATCACATTGAGATGCAACCAGAAGTAAAGTAGCCAATAATTAGGTACCAGCACAAATAGCTCATGGCATTAACAACTGAACATATACAGTGGTAAAACTGGACAAAAGCAATGCCTAACAGATGGCCAACGAATGGGAACCCCCTGAATACTGAGAGCCAAGGAATAGGTCACAGCAAGTACTAGAATGGAGGTTCAGTTTATACAGCAATAATTAAGTGACCACACACTAAATACAGAGCAATATGACCACAAAACAACAAAAATCAGCTAACGAATAGTCACCAGCAAAGAAAACTGGGGTTCATTTAATAAACCAAAAAATATAAACACATAAATCTGGTTCTGTGCTAAGGCTAATGAATACATTTTAGTGATGTGCTAGATTCAAAGTTAACAATAAAATCAATCACAGCAGTGCAAATAAGTTAAGACAGAGGCCATGAAATTTCTATGAGCTGCACAAAGCATATAGAGGTTGTCTTACCTGTTGTAGACTAAGCTCTTACACTGCTCATGCAAAGTATTTAATGTACTAAATGCTGCTGCTGAACTGAGCAAACTTCTATTAATTTAAGTCTGTAAGGCTCTGCTTTCATAGAAACTGGGCAATCAAAATCTTATCTATGACCTATGCAACTGCAAACACCTGCCAATCAAAAACAGGTACTCCATTCTTTTGATGGAATCCAAGTTCTGAGCTGTTACACAGAAGCCTCTGGTCTAAGGCAGCTGCCAAAGGGACATTGTACATCCTGTTGTACACAAAAGTAATGGATGGCAAGGTTTACTAGAAGGTGGGGTGGGGTTTGCTACTTTACACCCAGTGGGGTATTTAAAGTAAGTTTCGCCAAATAAAATGTATTATTTTTAACTATAACTGCTGGGGTGAGGTGTCTATAGAAAGTATCTGACTATCTTGTTTTCTCAGATTAAACAGTCACCATCTGGTTTTGCAGGACTCTAGTACATTTGTCGGATTGCTGTGATTTATGTGAACCCACTTGAAATACTTTAGTGTGTGGCTACCTTTTCACTGGAACAAAGGGGAAATACAATATACAACTGTAATTTTAGCTATAACTGCTGTTGGAGGTGGGTGTTGTCTGTAGAAAGTAGCTGACCCTTTTGTTTTTTCTCAGTTTAGGCAGTCACTACTTGGCTTTGCAGGACTAGTGCAAATTTGCAAGATTAAAATGATTTATGTGAAGCAACTTGGAATGTCTTCAATGGCTGGCTACTTTTTGCATGGTTGTTCATAGAGCTGAGTGGGGATTGGAGCTGTCTTCTGAAAGTAACTGACCTCTTGTTCTTTGCTCAGTTTATACAGTCACTATCTGGCATTCAAGACTAGTATTTGTGTGAAGTAAGATGGACTACTTAACTGAAAATCTGAGATATGCACGGAAAAAGTAACTATAAAATTTTGGGTCTGTCTGTAGAGGAAAATGCCTAGCTGTCTTGGTCGCTTGCTTATTATTTTGTTTTGCAAGACTAATGTGAAATGTGTGAAGCAACTTGGAATTTTGTAATGTGTGGTAATGTGTGTGGTGCAAAGATGAACTACATTACATGGGTATGCTCTTCTATCACAATCAGATGTCTGAATTGTATACAGAATTGGCTGTAACTACTTTGTAGGGGTTGAGACTGTCTGGAGAATAGAAACTGGCCATCTTGTGATTTGCTCAGTTTAAATAAGCTTTAAAATAAACAAGGCATAAATTGCATCACAGAACATCCAGACCTTCAGAACTTCTGGAGGCATGGTGGCCTGCACACTCCTTTGATATAGGTTTAGTAGTGGCCTCTGTCCTGTACCCCACCTAGTCTAAAGCCAGTCCTGTTTCTTTTGGGGGGGGAGAATGCTTTTATTTATTTAATTTTCTTCACTCAGAGGTGTGTACAGGTCACTAATAGCTTGCTTTGGGCTAGTGAGAGTGTGGTAATTATTTCTTTAACTTTCCTCTCAGATTTCAGAGGTGTGCACAGGCGGCCACTATAGCATGTATAGAACCAGCATGTTGCCTACGTTCAAGAACTTAGAAACATTACTACGGTCATTTTTTTTTTTACTTTAGTCACAACCAAACATCAGCTGCATATCCCAGTGGCTATCTTTTGTGGAAGTGTAAGTAGGCATGCTGTTTATATGTCTGACAGCAATAAGTGGAAATATGTTATGTGCTATTTGTTGTTTTCAGTTTTGTCCCAGTATGACAGAGAGATACACAGACTGGAACTGTCTGCAGATAGGGGTGAGGACCTGAAATATATATATGACTCGTCATTTCTGTCTTCACTTTCATCCCAGTCTAACACCAGAAGAGAATACACAGAAGATAACTATTTTTGGAGGGGTAGAGATGTAGGTATTGTTTTCAGATATCATTTTTGCATCCTCCCCAACATTTGTTTTCTCATTTTATTGTGAGCTGCTATTTTATCAATTTTGAAGATAAAGTCTTAAAGACTATAAAGTCTTGGATACAACTTATTTCTTCTTTGAAATAATTAAGAAATAAGACCAAATTTCTTTCCTTATGATTTTTGTTCAGACCATCATTGGATCAAAATGTTGGAAAAATGTCTAAAAGGAATCTTAGAGCTTCTAGAATTCTCATGGTTTCTGGTTAAATGCAGTTATTTCCTCCAAGTGTAGTCTTGGTAACATACACCGAAGTTCTGTCCTTAATCATGTTTTTTCTTTAGGCTATCATTTGATCAAAAGGTTGGAAAAAAGGTCTAAAATGCACCTCCAGCATCCATGGCTTCTAGGGGCCTAGCAGCTTCCAATCCCCCAGCTTAATTCAGTTATTCCCTTCACAGTTCTTACAGTTCAGTCCTGGTCAGTTAGGACGTGTTGAAGGGATTTAGGAAAAAGTTGACAAGTAACATTGAATTTCTTCCCTTAATCAAGATTATTGTTCAGGTCATCACTGGATGAAAATGTTATTAGGAAAAAAACCCTTGAAATGCACCACAGAGCATCTACAACCCCCCCATTGTTTTTTTTGGGGGGCCTAGTGGCCCCTTGACCCCTGGCTTAATTCACTTATTTCTTGCAAGGTTACTACACTGCAGTCCTGATCAGTGAGGATGAGTTGAAAGAATACATGAAAAAGCAAAGTTGAAGGATGAGACTGAATTTCTTTCCTTAATCAGCATTTTTCAGGCCATCACTGGATGCAATTACTCTGTCCTAAAATTTGCCCTCCAAGAAATAGTGTTAGTGTTCACTGGAGCTACAGACTTGGCAAGGACCAGGTAGGACAGTGACCACAATTCAGAGAGACATTTGGGTGTCAGACACAACTTATTGGTTGTGGAGTTCTATGAAAAGCTGAGGGCTATAATGTGTGATAGGTCAAACTTAAGCAGCATGAAGCATGATGGGGGCATGCAGAAAGTAAGCAAGATGTCATTGTCCAGTATGAAAAATATAACAACAATGTGGGTTGAGCAAATTTGATGACCAGGTACTGGGAAGCTATGGGTATATCCAAAAAATGAAGATGTGATTCTTGATCTTTGTCAAGGCCTTTGTTGTGGACCCACACTGGAGGCTGGTAGAAAAACCAGAAGGGGTCGGGTAAAGTGAAAATTAAAGAAATGCATTATTGCGTGGTTAAATGGTAGGAAACATAAGTTTGAAATGAGAGGGAAAATGTCAGAAATTAGGAAAATGATTATGGGGCACAGCAGGCATGTGTCCTGTATCCAGTGCTTTTCAGTGCGCTTATCTCAAATACATCTGACTGAATAGAGTCCTGGGCAATCTCTTTGCTGATGATACAAAATTAGGTGCAACAGTGCAGGCTTGAGGAATGACTCCAGCAAAGGATTTGGAAATGCAGAGCAACCGAACAGAAATATGACAGCTGAGGTTCATTGTAAACAAATATAAAGTCCTGTATTAAGGTCATAACAATAACAACCCTTCATGTGGAGTATCAGCTAGGGGGAGTAGAACTGATGGCTAGAGAGCAGAAAAAGGATCTGGGGGTGTTAATCACACCTGGAATGGACCACCAGGATCAGAGAGAGACAGAGCAGTGATGGCAACAAACAGAATGCTGTGGTCTATCCTCAGGAGCTTAGAGCTCAGAAGCAAAGTGGTGATGTGTCCATCCTACAACACCTTGGGAATTCCACACTTTGAGAAACATCAGGTTGTGGAAAGGAATCCAGGGAAAAGATGCCAGAAAAATCCATGAGGTGGAGAGGAAATACTATGACCAGGGCCTAGAAGAGATAGACCTCTTCTTACTTGAGACTAGAAGAGATAGTAGTGGGGAGGACATGCCATTGGTACACAGGATTGTGTGGGGAAATGTGAAGCAGACATTCTGAACAAGAAGGAATGAGGGGAACAGTGATGAGTTTTGAAAGTACTTTTCATTGGTGAAGGTTATAAACCACTGGAATCGCTATAGTAATGGCTCACATAAAAGGAATCCAGTGAGGCACTCATGAGGGCATGAGACATACTGAAAAAGGGTTAGGATGAAAGTACGGATGGGAGGTAGAATGTTAAGTCACTTAAAAGGGCAGAACAGATAGACAGGTGTTTCTCTCTGCTGTCAGGCAAATATAACTTCATGTTCCGGATATTTCTATGTTCAACTCATTTCTTATTTACAAACATAAGATAAGTATCTGCAGTCATCTCCAGTACACAATAAATCTCAATGAACCGGTTATTAGTAATGTTTGATTGTGAACATAGCTGTCAGCTATGCAGTGCAGACACCAATGTTCACCTATTAGGCCATTTCCTGTCGGGCTCCCAACAGAGGTTAGAAAGAGGACCTCACAAAAATCTGTCCCATCTATGTGACGGCATCAGATGTATCATCTAGCATTGATACTGGGATGAAGTGTGGTACATCTGAGTGCATCTGAAACTCCCTACTGCTGCCAACCAGCAGTGTAGCACTGTGTGATGGGATATACTTTGGATCATACCACATGTAGGATCATAGGATCATAGGAGGTTACTAGGCTAATGGCCCTGGGGCCCTTGCAAGCCTAGCCAAGAGTTTATCCACAAAAAGAAACCTCAGTCAGCACCTGTCATCCCTGTCAGTGAGGGATACAGGTGGAACCCCTCGGAAAAATTTGTGTTTTCCTATCCACTCATCAAGGTTGTGCTTGAAGAGGGTCAGCGAGTACTCTGTTTAACATGTATGGGAAGTCTATTCCAGAGCTGGGGCAGTCTCTGGGAGACAAACCTGTCTCTCCAGCAGGTTTTGCTGTTGCTGCATTATTTAAGACTATGGTAACCCTAACTAACCTGGTTGTGATTGGTTGCACCCAGTTTTTTTATTTATTTACATTTGTTGACTTGGAAAGTCTGACTCGGACAGAGCCTATTTTCTGTGGAGACCTGGGGAGAAATGCTCCATATGCATGTTTTGGAATGTGGGAGGAAAGCGGAGTACCTGGAGGAATCCCATGCAAATGCAGCGAGGACATGCAGACACTGCATAGAAGGCACCTCAGCCGAGACTCGAATAGGAGACCCTCTTGCTGTGAGGTGACAATATTAACCGCTGCACCACTGTGCTGTCCAGATTGAATCAACAACATTACAGTTTAAATTGTCTGTTAACAGTGTTACCTAAATAAATTTGAATAGTAGCAATTATAGACTGAAACTGTCTGTTAACAATGTTACATAAACATTTGTATAGACTCAAATAATATGGGACAGTTTCTAATTAAATGTCTAGGATGGCAATAATTTTAGCATTTTAGTCCACTGAGTCTAGAAACTGTCCCATTCCTTTGAACCAATTCTTATTCAGCTGTTCCCCAGTTTTGCTCTAGATCAAAGACTTGCCATTCCTGGAGTAAGTAATCCCATGGTTGTCCTTTTCTGGTGTATCAGATGACAGCTCCATTGTCATCACATGTCCTTCATCCAGGTCAAGTTTCTTTTGAAATGTTACAGGTTGTGGCCTAGCAGCTCTGTTCTGGGGACATGACTGTATATACTTCTGTCTGTCTGTAAGTATTCCATCAAACTCAACCAATGCAGGATCAGCCTTGTCATGGTGGGAAATACTTCTTCTGCAGAGATGTGGAAGCAGAACTGTTAGAAGTTTGCTCATCTTTCACCATGTTGCTCATTTGGTATCTGTAATTAATTTCCTTGTCTCATTTAAGCTCTTCATGCTGCTTCACACTGCCATAGTTCTCCTTTACATCCTCTTCTCCCAATCCTCCTGCAGATGAGATTATGTTTCTGTTTCACAAGATCGGCCAGTTTGCCTTTCTTCTCCTTAAGTGCATTAATTTTCCTGAAAGTAAGATGGCGACCCAAAGTCATAGTCTTTAGCCTTGGCCGCCAGTTCTTGAAACTTCTGATACATTTCTTTTATTTGCAGGGGCATCTTTTGTTTTTCTATGTTTTAGAACTGTAGCTCGGGTACTTGGCACCCTGGACAATCCCCCAGTTGACATCTTCTCACCTTCTGCTTAAAAAAAGTCTTCTACGGTTTTATTGTCCATTGTATCCTTTTGAAGAATAAGGGCTCAGTTTATATTGTCAAATGTTTGCCTACCTTCTATAAACCCGCACTGGTCCAGGTTTAGTCTTCTTAATATTTATGCCATTTTTTAGCTCACAGCATCTTAAGTACATTGTAGTCATAATTCAAAACCAAAACAGTTCTGTATGAACACCTGGATCAAGGGGATTGTTAAAGCCAAATTGGTTTGCATCTGTGGATTGTAGGTTCTATAGTTCCCTGTTGATGAAGTTCATCACCTTGCTCATGACGCTAAGGCCTATAGGTCTATAGTTGGCGGAGTCCATGGTGGAACCTCCCTTGTGGATGGGGACTGCAACAGCTGTTCCCCATACCTGGGCCTTCTACAGTTGTCTTTTTGGAGGCAGTTATATCTAAGAAAAAATGTATGTACAAGGCCACAGACTGTCCTTCAGTCTTTTGAACTTGGCCTTCAGATATCAACTCCCATGAGCCAACAGTCATTATTTTTCATGCTGAAAGGGTCTACACTATACACAAGTAAGGGAAGAGATGGAACGTAGTGGGGTGAAGGTTCATCCCTTACCACAGAGGGCTTATGCTGGAATGTCTCCAGCAGAGAGACTGTGGTTGAATAGTTTAAGACGTTCATGGGGGATGTTTCATACTGATGAGCAAACAGTCCAAAATGATGTCTAGACCCACACAGCTGGTGCTTTTGGTCTTGCAAAGCACTTCTAATATTTACGCAGAGGTGATTTGTGGAGAGGTAAGGGCAGATATTTTGTACTGGGAAATTTATAGGCAATGAAAAAGTTTGAGCTGAATTTACCTGCTGAGATGTTAGCTATATTCGCAGGGCCTGAAAGGGTGATACCTTTACAGATAAGCTCACTGCAGCCCCTATACAATTTCTGAGGTTGTTTAGATAAGATAGGCAAATAATTTATTGCAGTTATCCTTAACTTACCTGTCAATTTTTAGTTCATAATTAGCTTTGTAAGGTCTGATCCTACTTCTTAGCTCTTTGTTCATATTTTTCAAGTTGATATTAGCACACTAAGAATTAGTTATTTTCTTTAGAGTTATGATTTTTTTTTTCTTTTGTTGTAAAGTTTGTTTATGGGTGTATTCCTCCAGAGTTGTTTACTTCTAAATGTAGGGGTTGAACCTGAGAAGAACAGAAACATAAGCATCATTGTAAGAGTTGAGATGAGAGTATAAACACTGGGTACGTGTGGCGTAGTTACTATAGGGGAGTGTTGATTCATTGAAAGCCCCCTACGAACATAAAGAGGTTAGCCTTGGAGAAGTCTGTAAAGATGATGACTGAGTTGGACAGTAGCCTATACTGGGACTATATGGGAAATATTATAGAATGGCTTTCGCTGATATGACCAATGAAGGTTTGCCAATGGACAGGGAGCAGACAAAGATTGTGGGATTGAGGACAAGACTGAGTATGTTGGTGCCCCTTGTGATGAAGGGTACAATTTCGCTGAGGATGTTTGCATTGATAAAGGCAAGGAAGCTCTGTGCATATTTTGTGAGGTGTGGTTGTGTCAATTAATAGATGGGTAGCTAAAGTCTATCTTCTAGAATAATGTTGTTTGCCTCAGTGGAGAGGAACTGTAGTCTATTAATATATTATTTGTGATCTGTGGGTATCACAGATGAGGTTCTGCCATTGGCAATGGTGTACTGTTTACAGATATTAGGATATGAAATAAACACTGTTGCAGTATTCCCCATATCTGAGGCTTTCCCCTGCCATGAGCCATCCATACATCCAGCCTGCTAAAGCTCTAGATCTTTACCCTATCAAGCACACATTGACGCAAGGCACTCACCATTCTTTTGATATGAGTGGAACACACATCCACACCATCTTCAGAACTTTCTTGCCATGTTTACATATATAGGCATCCATCAACATCACAAATAGTTTGACATTTTATTGGTCACAACTTCTGATACTCAGGAGGATAAGTACCCTGATGGGGGATTATTTCTTTCTTTCTCTTCTTTTTCTGATTTTTTTGTGGTAATTTTGTCTTATGCATATCTCAAAAAAGCAAAAATGTGACTGTGTAAGACAGATTCCTTACCACAACTAACTCTAGTTGTCAGTTGTGTTTAGGGGCTCAGCACTAGGCCTCTAAACACCTTTCTAAAAAAATCCTCATTTCAGAATGCTGTTACTTCAGACTCATTTGCCCCTTTTACACTCATATGTTCTGCTGGTTACTCAGAATTTAAAGATACTTGTATACACATCCTTATACACAAAAGTCACAGAAAATATCTGAGATTCTCTGTCTTGTACTCACACTGTCAGTTTAATTATTTACTCTTTGGACTTCCTACAGCAATGAGGGTATTAAAAAATGCCTGGAACCAGTCAGTTAATTCACATATCTCCCTGAATGTCTGCTTATCTGATCTAAGCTGCTTCCAATTCTGACGTTCTAAAGGCCTTGGACTTTGATATGAACCTCCACTTAAAAATCTAGGGTCCGCGCTCAGTCAAAAAAAAAATTCCCTAATTCATTCTTCCACTGTTATTTTTTTCCTTGGAAGCCTAATAGAGCTGCAATTCAAACAGTCTTTCTATCTTCAGACAAAGCAGTAGCTTACAAAACCTACTTTCTGTATCTAGCAAAACAGCAGTCTGCCTCAGCCAGGGAGTTTCTAAAATCCATTGAGACCATGGCCTCACTACGTCACAACTTTCCAGATTTTCTCAGAATGTCCAGATTTTTGACTCTTTTTTTGTCCATTTCTCATAAAATTGTAGTTTTCTGGCAAATCACTAGCAAATCATTGAGGACTGAAGTTAGAGAAAAATGGCAGACATATGATTTTCAGACTTCATATTTGTCAGAAAATTAATGCTAATGCAAAACCTGTTATTCTATTAACTTTCTAATTTTGAAAGAGCAATATTTACAAAGTGTTCCTATTTTTGGGCTTTTGTCCCTTGTTATTTGTGGCTTTGTCCAGATTTCTTGCTCTAAGAAGTTGAGAGGTATGTTCTCAACGATCCTTATGGTCCCTTCTGCTAGACTTTACATGAGGAAATTTCAGTGATATCTCAGGTCAGTTTGCATTCAACACCAGAATTCTTTCAAGCAACAAATTCTAATCTGGTTCAGAAATTGTTTTGGTAGGCCAAATAGATGGACTACAATCCATGGGTCCTCTTTGTACAGCTTTATCCAGCCCAGAGCTCTGCAAAAGGTGCCTCAGACTTTGTGTGGGGGCTTTCTGTCAGGGCACTAAGGTCCACTGTATAAGAGAGTTACATACATATCAATGGACTCCAAGCTCCACACCAATTGTGGAGTCCAGGTCCTCTCCAAGTCATGAAGGACAACACCACTGTTATGTAGTACAGAAACAAGGTGGGACACAATTTTACAGCGTTCGCAGACTGGTTATTATTGCTTGGGAAGAAGCCATTCAAAGCAATATTTTTCTTCAGACAATCCTACATTCTATGCCAAATGAACACTGTATCACACTATATCAGACTCTTAAAACAATTCCAGGATAGACCCTTATGAGTGGATGTTAAAAAGAGATGTCTTCCTTCAACTAGTACATCAGTTTGCAGAAGCTCAGACAGTCTGGTTTACATTAATTCAAAATAGGCAACTGAGGCTATTTTGCTCCAGGAGTCCTTGCAAAAAAGCAATGTCAATAGATGTCTTCTTAGTAACCTGGAAGGTGGAATTTCTGTATGCCTTTCCACCCTTGCCTCTGATTACTGAAGTATTTCTTAAAATAAGAAGGTACACTCAAAGGATGTTGCTAGTGGCTCTTTCTTAGCCAAGATAACACTGGTTCTGTCTTCTGAAGGAATTGGCCGAGTCATTACTCGACCCTTCCTGTCTTGGTGGATCTTAATACTCAGGGCAAGGGGTCACTAACTCATCTCAGTCTACAGACATTGAGTTTCACGGTATGGATGATAAGATTGAAATTTCTTTTAGACACCAGTTCTCTCAGAATATGCTTCCAGTTTTTA
This sequence comes from Protopterus annectens, assembly GCF_019279795.1. Classification (NCBI taxonomy): domain Eukaryota; kingdom Metazoa; phylum Chordata; order Ceratodontiformes; family Protopteridae; genus Protopterus; species Protopterus annectens. Next base: position 871,898,192 of record NC_056733.1, read on the forward strand.
GAGGCTAGAAAACCTAACACCAGAAAGCCTTATTTATCCAAGTGGAAAATGTTTCCTAACAGGTGTCAGAAGAGACGACAGAATCCTGGTTTTGCAAGGAGGCTATTCCTTCAAAATCTTTGTGAGCTACTGAAATCTAGCTTATATTATACTTCCATCAATGTACATCTTTTCAGCTTGTATGATTAAGTATACTCTTTTATTATACTCTTATCGGGTCAAACTATTCCTCAAGGGGGTTTTCCACAATAAACCTCCAAGAAAAAAGAGTGACTCCTCCTTGGGACTTGAACTGTATATTAGAGAAGCTAACCTTTCCTCCTTATGAACCAATTGGTAATTACTCTCTAAACGTTTTTGCCAGGAAAACTGCTTTGTTAATCATTGTAGTCTCAGGCTGAAGATCTTCTGAGTTACGGGCCATGTTATTCATTCCTCCATATTTGTTTTCACACAATGACAGTTAAAATCTTCAAGTTAGATGTTCATTCATGCCTAAAGTGGTTTCCAGATTTTCTCTTAACCAGTCTATAAAGCTTCTTTCTTTCAAAACCCCTAAAACAGGGGAGAAATAATTCTCCATTCTTCAGCTGTTGATAGACTCCTCAGATTTCACTTTGGAAAAAAATAAAGTTTTGTGAAAATCTGAACAACTGTTTGTCTCATTTGTATGAAAGAAAATGGGCTTGCCAATGTCTGCACAAACCATTTTAAAATAGATTTGTAATACAATTCAGTTCTGCAATTCAAATTGTGGGAAAGGCTTATCAGGAGATCTTAAAGTCCACTCTACCAGAGCAGTAGCTACTTCAGAGGCTTTACTTACAAAGTGGATTTTAAAACTATCCCTCATGTGGTCTTCTGCCTACATCTTCCCTAAGCTGGATATTCAGTTTAGAGAAAGAACTGGATTTGGTAAGGCTACACTTCATGGCATCCTAAATAAGAAGGGGGAGCTCCCCATCCCTTTTCCCAGTCTAACTATGCTATGGGAGTCTTCCCATATGTAAGGAATACTGCAACAATGATTCATAGGTTAGTACTAAGCTAACTGCCTTTGTGAACCATTTTATGCCTAGCCAATTATCCCTTGTAAGACTCAAACCTTGCATCTTGTGTTTGTAAAGCAAACACCTTAACCATTAGGCCACCCTCCCAACCTCATAATGTTATGAAAAACATAGTACAGTTGTGTAGATAACTTAGCATAGTGGTACATGCTCAAATATATCACCTTTGTAGTACAAATATTCTTCCTCCATCCCCCTAGTGGTGTATCCTCTTCAGTTTTGCTTTGGCTGGGATGAGGTATTCCCTAAATGTCCCCCCCTTTCCCCTTCTTAAAACTATATATACTATTTATTTTTGCTTTGCTTTAAATTTTATAGGACAAGGTTCTTTCACATTACTTTGGAAGCTAGTATTTTGTTTATGCTATGAATCAGGGCAAGAAAGTTCTGGAAATGTTATGGGCATAGGCTTCTCTTATGCCAGTTTGCTGATGAAAGGCCTAGGGTGAATGTATACCTCACAGGGAAAGGATCCTGAGCTTTGGGAGGATGACCAGACAGATGGGGCCTTTGCGGGGAAAGTCACAGATATAAGGAATACTGCAAGAATGAGCTATTTGAACATCTACCATTTTGGTAAGATACCTACACAATTGTATTTTCAGGGTTATTGTCCCTCTGAATTACTCTAGAAGTGATGGAATTGCAAATAAAAACAGACAAGCAACCGCCAGAATTATTCCTATCTATAAGTGCAGGCCTCAGTTAGTGATGGACAATAGAATCTGGAAAGAAAGGAGTTCTGTATTTGCACTGGAATCAGGTGTCAATGACAACACAAGTGTCCAAATTTTTGCCACCATGAAGGCTTTAAGGGAGGGCATTTTCTTGTTTTGGGCTCTTAGCATTGAGTGGCATCATACCTCTCAACTTCTTAGTGCAAAAAGTCTGGACAAAGACAAAAATAATGGGGGGGACAAAGGTACAAAAATAGGGAAAATTTTTAAATATTGCTCTTTTTAACTTAGAAAATTGATAGAGTAACAGGTGTTGCATTAGCATGATTTTTGCCCTGAAGGACATGAAGTTTGAAACTCAAATGTATGCCATTGTTTAGTGACTTCAATCCTCAACAATTTGCCAGAAATCCCAAACTTTTATGACAAATGGACCAAAATTCTGAGACAAATATCTGGACATGCTGCAAAAATCTGGACATTTAAGAGGTATGAGTGGCATGATACTGACATTGACAAAATTTAGGTTTGGATTTACTAGGTTGGTAACCTGGGTAGACTGACAGCCCTAAGAAGACACTATGGGGTACAGAATTTCTTATTCAGTTTGAAAAAGTTTTTGGAATACAGGTGCAGGTAATGCTTGGTGAAACAGGTGGGACAGTCTTCTTGTCCACTCCAAGACGACATTCACTGGATCGTCTCATACTGACACCAATCATTAAGCCAGTTATTAAAGTCAATCATCTTTTGATTATATTGCGCCATCAGTCCTGGTGATGGTTGGATACTGCTCAAGACTAGGTTATGTCCAGTGCTGGAGACATACTCAGAAAGTTCCAGCGTGACCTTTTTCATATAGTCTAAGGAGATGCATCATGTCATTCATATTTACAGGAGCTACAACCATGTCATTTTCATACTTGGGGTGAAGAGACGTGAGTGCCCTTGTAATATGGCAAATTCTGGCACTTAGGTTCATAAGTTCATAGGTTAGTACTAGGCTATTGGCCCTAGGGCCTATACAAGCCTAACCATAACAATTCCCTGGCTATTTCTTCCCACACTATTTATTTCCCTGGACCCCTGTCTAGCAGGGCGACTGACGTGATTCCCCATGTGAATTTCCTATCTCCCATCCAATCGTCAAGGTTCCTTTTGAAGATGGCCAAAGAGGTGCTCTGCTTGACATGTATGGGCAGTCTATTCCAGAGTCTGGGGAGTCTCTGGGTCAGGAACCTATCCCTCCAGCATGTTTTGTTCATTGTGATGACAAGGTTTAGATCCCTGGAGTGTGTGGCTCTGAGGGACTGGGATTTCTTTAAGTGTAGCATGTCCAACAGCTCTGGGTTTGACATGGCCTTGTATGTTAAGCAGAGATCGCCTCTGAGTAGACAATATGTGACAGAGTATAGCTGGAGTTTTTTAAGGCGGTCAGCATAGGTCATCTGCTTTAGGCCTGTGATTCTTTTAGTGAGGTATTTCTGCGGCCTTTCTAGTTGTTGCAGATGTCTTGAGAGTTACATACCAAATGGGGCGTTGTATTCTATAATGGGTCTAATGAGGGATGAGTAAAGTGGGACAATGACCTCCTTTTTTCTGGATGAAAAGCCCTTAATGATGAGGTGTGCCACATAGAAGGATTTCCTGACTGTTGTGGTGATGTGGTTATTGAAGGTGAGACCACTGTCCACCTGTGTCCCTAAGTCTCTTATCACACTCTCGGTGTCTACTGTACTGCTACCTATGTGGTAATTCATGGGTACATGTTTTTCCCAAAGGGGATAACTATACATTTCTTGGCATTGAGCTTGAGCCCATGGCTCTGGCACCAAGCATCTGTTTCTGTAAGGCCCTTTTGTAGAGTATCCACATCATTTGGGGATTCAAGTATGGCTCCCAGTTTGCAGTCATCTGTGAACTTTGTTAGCCAGAGTCCCTTAGTGTTGGCCTGTACTTCAGAGAAGTATATGCCAAACAAGTGCGTTCCCAGGACTGAACCCTGAGGTACTCCACTTGTCACTTGTCTGGAGCTGGATTTGGAGTCAGCTACTTTTACAGTATGGGTTCTGTCAGTAAGCCAGTTGGCAACCTATCGAGTGACGTAGGGATTAATGCCCAGCTTAGTAAGTCTATCTATGATTCCAGAGTGGGGGATGGTGTCAAAGGCCTTGGCAAGTTCCCGATAGGCTGTGTGGACCGCCTTACCCTCATCCACGGCTCTGGAGACTGATTCAAACAAGTCAATCAGGTTCAGGAGACAAGATTGGCCCTTCACGAACCCAAAATGGGTGGGGTCCAGTGTTTGAAGGTTGCCAATGTCTTTGTTTATAAGTTCCATGATAATACATTCCATGGCCTTGCAGATCAGGCTTGTCAGACTGATGGGACGGTAGTTCCCGGGATCCAAGGTGGATCCCCCTTGTGGAATGGGATAACTGTAGCTGTGTGCCACTCAGTGGGCACGAAGCCTGAGGTGAGGCTATGATTAGACATGACACTTAGGTGAGGTGCCAGTTCATTTTGTAGTTCAAGTAGTACACAGCCCAGGATGTCATTTGGTCCCATGGATGCTGTAGTCTTAGCTTTGGAGAGTGCGTTTTTTACCTGTATGGCCATTATTACTGGAATTTGGCAATCTTCTGGTATTGAGATGGGCTGTTTAGAGGGTGAGAGGGGGATGAAGTTGGCACTGAATTGATCTGCCAGGATATTGGCAATATCCTTGGGATCAGTATATTTAATGCCATTCTGTTGTAGCTCAGAGCAGATCTGAGCATTGCCATTTAGATTCTTGACATAGTTATAGAATGCCTTGTGGTTGTCTTTGGAATCTTTAGCAATTTTATTTTCGTAACTAGCTTTGGAGGATTTTATGAGGGATCTCAGCTTCTTACTGAGGCTGGTAAGGGAGTTTTTTGCATCCTGGGATTTTCCTCTTTTCTGCAACAGTTTCTTCCTTTTGTTGTAAAGTTTGTTTATGGCAGGGGACCACCAGATTGGCTTCCTTTTTTGGAGGAGAGCATCTTGGTTCTATTTGGGATGGCACGATTCATGCATGAGTGAATGTGCTCGAACAGTGCCTTAGTGTAGGATTCAGCAGTTGAACTTTCAGTTCCCGTCTGCATGGGTGTCATGAAGTTTGTCACTTCTGACTTGAGTAGCATGAAGTTGGCTTTGGAGAAGTTTTTTATGGAGGTTTCCTTACTGGGCGGTGGGGGTGGGATGTGGATGTTAAGGGTGATTAGCTTATGGTCAGACCTGACCAACAAGGGGTAACTTAAGAGGCAGCTGACTGTTAACTCATCATTGTTTGGCCTTGTGAGTCAGGCATCAGTGTGGTTAACTGTAATAAATGCATTACCATGGCAAGCTGGCTGCTCTTGCAGTCTGTAAAGCCTGATCAAAGCACTCTGGTGATTTTTATCTATGGTGGTGGTAGAAGAAGCTATATTTACTATAAAATGGGTATTATTATATTTCTAAGGTTTGGCTGGGGTATAAGCATTTAAACCATTATGCCTATGATGTGTTTGTGCTTTATAAATATTTTTTAGCACCTCAACATAGGATAGTTGTTGAGTCTACCTTGCAGTGTGTAGGTGTAGTGTTAATATGGGTACTGGTAACCAGCTTGTGTAAGAAGTCTGCCTTAAGTTGTAGTAGCTGTTTGCAGCTGTCAGATGTGGACTACGTTTGTGGTAATAACAAATAGTTGTCAGTAAGCATGTGTCAGTTTGTACACTGCGTCAGGGTACCTAGTGATAGAAGTATGGCAACAGACTGAGGACCCATGTTTGCTCTTGAAATTTGTAATTTTATGGAAATTTGGTGATTCTTTGTCTATCTAGAAGGGGGAAGCTATATGATATATAAGGGAACAGCAAAAACTGAACAAAACAGTGCAAAAGCAGTGACGCACAGCATAATACAGCACAACATGATACAGCTCAATGCAGTACAATATTATAAGGAGGCATGGAAGTCACAGCACAGAAAAGCCAAGGGACATTCAATACGATATAATATAGTAGCACCTGTATATCAGGCAAATTATTACAATGTGGTGCACACTGCAGCAGTACATTATTAGCGAATGACTAAGCAGCACCTGTATATCAGGCAAATTGTTACAATGTGGTGCACACTGCAGCACTACATTATTAGTGAATGACTAAGCAGCACCTGTATATTAGGCACATTATTACAACGTGATGCGCACTGCAGCACCACATTATTAGCGAATGACTAAGCAGCACCTGTATATCAGGCACATTATTACAATGAGATGTGCACTGCAGCACTACATTATTAGCGAATGACTAAGCAGTAGCTGTATATCAGGCATATTATTACAACGTGATGTGCACTGCAGCACTATATTATTAGTGAATGACTAAGCAGCACCTGTATAACAGGCACATTATTACAACGTGGTGCGCACTGCAGCACTACATTATTAGCGAATGTCTAAGCAGCACCTGTATAACAGGCACATTATTACAGTGTGATGTGCACTGCAGCAATATATTATTAGTGAATGACTAAGCAGCACCTGTATAACAGGCACATTATTAATATGGGATGCGCACTGCAGCACTACATTATTAGCGAATGACTAAGCAGCACCTGTATATCAGGCACATTATTACAACGTGATGTGCACTGCAGCACTACATTATTAGCGAATGACTAAGCAGCACCTGTATAACAGGCACATTATTACAACGTGATGTGCACTGCAGCACTACATTATTAGTGAATGACTAAGCAGCACCTGTATAACAGGCACATTATTACAACGTGATGTGCACTGCAGCACTACATTATTAGCGAATGACTAAGCAGCACCTGTATAATAGGCACATTATTACAACGTGATGTGCACTGCAGCACTACATTATTAGTGAATGACTAAGCAGTAGCTGTGGATGCTACATTACAACATTCCAAGAGTCGTAGACAGCAACTGTTTCCAAGATTCTACAAAGTGGCTAATACTGTAAGCAAAACATTATAATGGACATTCAGTGCAACCTGAATACCATTACATAGTAGTCAAGAAGTCAAAAGCAGGCTCAGGTACCACATTATTAAATACAGTGCAGAAAAGTAGGAGGAATACAGCAAAGTATGTGACAATATGATATTTAAAAATGCAGGCATGGAGGTACAAATGACACAGTAAATAGTATCACAGCAAGGGATTCATATAACAGAGTTCTAAAGCAAACATTTGTTGAAACAATCAGATACAACAACTGTAGCAATGATAAAGCCAATGTCACTAGGAGTCACTCTTGCACCGAGCACATTTCCCAGATGTTGTGTGACTGTTTTCCAGCTCAAATTTGGTAGCAAGCATCGAAGACAATTTTGCTGTGTCACTGCTCAGCACAACTGAAGGTGACATATGCAAATATGTCAAGTTTAAAACAGACATCAACAGCATACATATCAATTAAAATCAACACTGTTAAGTAATCAACAGTAATTATGGTTCAGAATTAACATCAGTAGCCTCTTTTCTCACTTGAGAGAACCAGCTGGACCAGTTTCAGATGCAAACGTTACCGCAGTGCAAAACAGTAGCGTTAAATGTGCACACCCTTGCTGCTTCTTGAGAGAAGAAATCAGGCACAGTGTCCTCACTTCTCTACTTCACAGTTTTTCCAGTATCTGGGCTGCTTACTGATCCTGCAATATCTACTTAATTTTCATGGCCCTACTCCCCCATACCAGGGATTTGTCTAAAAAAATATCAATACTGACAATTGCAAAATGGATCACATGTCTTTAACACATAGGTGTTTATAAGACCTTACATCTGGGATCACAATCTAAATGCAATATATGCTTGAGCATCCAATAATTTTCCCTCAAAGAATTATCGTGAACTTGTCAAACAGATTTGGAAATATTACATTATATATGTATGCACCAAATGCAGGCCTTCACAGGTCATACTTTGGAGCAGTGCAAAGTTTCATAATAGATACTTTAAGTAAATGAATACATATATGACTTCACTTCAAGGTGAAAAATGCAATATATTATTAGAGCATGACTGTACTGGGGACTTCCAAGGTGGCTGCACACCGAGTAACAGCTTAATTTCAGCTCTCCCAGTATGAAAACAGAAGCTCAGAAAAGAGAGCCAGTGAACTTGTCCTTTTGGGTCAGTTTCAGTAACTGGAAAGTAAATGCACTGCCTGGATGCCGACACATAAATTGGCTCAGCAATACCCATGGGGATATGATAAGGCAAATTATTTGTGAGTATGTCAGCTAAGGATATTTGGGAAGACACCAAGCATAATACAAAATGGAGAAATTCAAAGCTCCGTTTTATGGATATAGATAGCAAGATACAAGCAATGAAAATAATTTTAGTCCCTTTACTTTTATACAGAGGTCAAGCATATTTTTATCAACCAGAGGAGAAGTTGTGGACAGCAGTTAATAAAGAGCTGAAGGATTTTATCTGGGAGGTGAAGACAGCCAGAGTCAAGTGGGATAAGCTGATTCTTCCAATAGAGGAAGGCAGTTTAGGATTAGCTGATATGAAGGGGTATTTCAGAGCTACTCAATTAAAGCTCCTATGTAAAGCACAAGCAGAAAGCTATAATTCAAAGTAGAAATGGATGATGGAGAAATGGGAAGGAAGCTCAAGAAACAAGGCAAGACTAGGATTTTGGATGAAGATCCTTAAGGACAGTAACAATAACCATACAGAATATTATATTCTTGAAGTATTCTAAGAACCAATCCAACATGGGAATGGAGAAATGAGATTCTGCCAATAGGGATGACTGCAATATGGGATACAGACAATAGGCAAGACGGGGCTGGAATTTATTGAAGAAAACTGGAAAATGAACCAAGGTATTGGAAGCAAATAACTAGAGTGAGAGAAAGGTAATAGAATGGGAAGAGACCAAGAATTTATTTGGACTGCAGGCTAGAGATTGCCTTTCCTATCAAGAATTGATATCTGCGTATAGGCAAAGAGAGAGAAATAGGGGGATCTTGAGCAAAAAACAGCACTGCTAAAGTTTTTAGCAGAATCTAGGACAGAAGATGTTGTTAAAAAAGAGAAAATTAGTACAGCATATAAAATATTGTATGATAACTATAAGACCCAATCAGAAGAGATTAGAAAAGTTTGGGAAGAGAGACTGGATAAGCAATTCACAAAGAAACAATGGGGGATATATGTGTGTCTTCCAAATATGCAACAAAGTCTAGAAGATTTAGAATATTTGCTTGGAAGTGTTTACATAGGTATATGTATACCCCAAGTAGACTCCAAATAAATTTTCCTTGGGTAGATAAGCAAATGTTGGAGGTGTGATAAAGAAGAAAGGGATAATTGAGAACATATTTTCTGGAAGTGTAATGAGTTGGCAGACTTTAAAATTCCCTACAGACTATTCTACCAGACATACTGGGTGATAAACCTGTTATAAGTAAGGAAAATATTTTTTAAGCTATGATACAGAATCAGACTTGTCTAGACATAGTAAGGCCTTGCTGAGTCTAAATATGGTGGCTGCCAAAAAAGCAATTACTAGAAAATGGAAATCAAAGTCTTAACCAACTGTGCTAGAATTAGTGAATATAATAACAGAGATAAAACAACTGGAAATGGGATCGTTATAAAAGGGTAGGAAGAAATTACGTAGAAAAAAATGAGAATTATGGGAACAATACATGCAGAATAACATTTTGGAGGAAGAATAAGGTTTAAAATCAGGCAGGATTTGAATAAGCTACATAATGTTTGACTGACAATGGCTGTATAGATTATAAGTGATATATAATGTTTGCATCTAAATCTATGTCAATATGGTTTGTTTCCACTTATATAAATGTATGATTGACTATGTTATAAGTGATAATTTAATAAAGATGTTTCTTTAAAAAAAAAAGAACATGACTGTACTGAGTTGGCATAACTCAGAAGTAAAAAACATATGTATTTATCTATGAAAATGACAGTTTCAGTTACAGGAAATATGTCAACACACACAAACACACACACACACACACACACACACACACACACACACACACACACACACACACACAGACACACACACACACACACACACACACACACACACACACACACACACACACACACACACACACACACACACACACACACACACACACACACACACACACACACACACACACACACACACACACACACACGCACACACACATACACACACAAAGTCCCATAACCGACAGTGGCAGAATGTCCTGTACAACTTCAGCTTTAAGTCCTTATATTTAGAATCAGAATCTGCTAACATTTTACAATTTCCTGAAAATTTTACTAATACATTTCAAACTGTTGGAGATACTCTCTTACATATGTACATACCAAATACAGGCAAGCCTTATAGGGTGACAGTTTTCAAAGCCCTGTTGAATTCTGTTTATTATATAAAGCACCATGTATAATTTCTCCCCAGGAAATGCAGTAGCTATGGGCCACGGCATTCTTAAACTTAGTTCTATGAATGCATTCTGTGCACTATGCTTAGTATGCTGTTTTTCATAGCTATGGTAGCAATTAATAGTAATATACAGAAACTTGTTGGCTTTTGTGAATTGCTTTAAGGGGTACATAGTACACAGTGGTATAATATGCATACCAGTACCCCAGACAGGAGGAAGAACTGTATAGATACTACACACTACAGCCAGGAATAGCAACTTAGAAAGGTATACTACAAAACAAGGTATAGTATACAGAGCATTGTGGCCATACAGCAGAATAAGAGGGCATACACATTCTGACCTCATTGTATACCATTTACTACAAATCACAGTACATCACTATATCATCCCCATTCCACAGCACACAATGATTATACATAGCACCCCCAGCATTCATTCTTTATATCCTTGACCGCTCCACCCCCTTGAAATACATCTGCCTGACTCTCAAAGCACAGAACTATAAATCATTGCAGTAACAATATTCAGTAGGGAATATACTTTCATGCAGAAAATACTACCTACAAATTCAAACAATTTTGTTTTCATTTTGTTTGGTTCCCATCATAGCCGCCTGTCATTTACCACATTCTGGTGCCCCATCTAGAACATCTGCTCTGTCCGCTCTGACACCTGTTTAACTTGAGGTGTTAGACTGAGGCCACATCTACCCCCCCAGTACACAGAAACCCTGTAAGGAGTCAGGGGACTCAGGAAAGGAGAATGGAGACTTAATGTACAGCACATTCCTGCCAGCTAAGGGCAGCTTTCAGAACCATACATGTGCAAGGCTTCACCTCTTAAAATTAGTACTTTATTATTCTCATTCTGGGTTCACTACAACTCAAAGAAAGAGCAATAAACAGAAAAAATATTGAAAGCTTACTCACATTTCCTCTGAGACTCCATGATCTCAGGCTGTGTTAGGGATCTCATTCCTCTATAACTATACTATACATTGTGGTTTTGACCTTGTTAACATTCTGGTCACAGGTTACCCATAGATTAACATGGGCAGTGTTATCTTGCATACTGCATAAATTGATCTGCAATGCTAGTTTATACTTGCCCAAATGATGAGGGTGACAAGGGACGCCATTATTTTAGAATGGATTTTAATGCAGGCATTGTCAATGAGGGCTTTCATGATTTCTCAGTTCCATAATATACAATGAGGGGTCACTAAAGTCCTCTCCAGAATTGCCTCAGGAACTCCTCATGCTGTAGTGAGCATCATTAAGACAGGGTGAAGGGTCAGGCTACCTTGGATGCAAGCTGTTAGGAGTTCGAATCAGCCTATGCGGAGTGTGAGGCAATGCAGTATTGACATTGTTAGGAGGTCAAATCAGCCTGTGCGGAGTGTGAGGCAATGCAGTACTGACATTGTTAGGAGGTCGAATCAGCCTGTGCGGAGTGTGAGGCAAAGCAGTACTGACGTTGTTAGGAGGTCGAATCAGCCTGTGCGGAGTGTGAGCAATGCAGTATTGACATTGTTAGGAGGTCGAATCAGCCTGTGCAGACTGTGAGGCAATGTAGTACTGACAGCTGCCCGGCCGGGGGGGCGTCCGGCGTCCCCACCCCCCGTACCGCGTCCCTCGAAATATCGCATCGCAACCCCACCCACTGGGGGGGGGGGAAGGGGGCAGGGAGGAGTTAGTTAGGAGGTCGAACCAGTCCATGTGGAGTGTGAGGCAATGAAGTACTAACATTGTTAGGAGGTCGAATCAGCCTGTGCGGAGTGTGAGGCAATGCAGTACTGACATTCATTTGTGAAGCTGGGAGAACACTGTGGCCTTATGCATGAATGCCAGTCATGAGCTTGTGACTATGGCTGAAGCTCTAAAATGCTGTATGTGTGGTAATTTAACTACAGCAACGTCCTTGCTACATTTGTAACAATCAGAACAGAAGAGAATTTTTTTTTTCCAACTGCTTTGAGAAGACCTGTTTCTTTTTTGCTCCTCAAGGGAAAACCAGATTGGGAAATTATGCAGTGGGGGGCAGGTGAGTCAGCAATGGTTCTAGTCTGCATGAATTGTTTTGGAATCTGAGGAGATTAAGACATGGAAATTAACTTCATCCTCTGAAGGTAAACTATCCAGAATATCCTTGGCTTATAATGTAGGGTGAGTAACCCCTTCTCAAGTCCACACAGGTTTGGGTATTCCCAACATAACTGATATACTGATGGGCGAGAAGTCTGTTTGATGGATAATATGTAGAGGAATTCATCCTAAACAATTAAAAATGGTCCTGTCAACCATCTGAAATAGAAAAGTAAAAAAGAAATTAATACTCACTGGAGACCAATGCTAGTAACACTCAAATAATACACAAATATACAAATGCCATGCCAACAAAAACAGCATGAATATGTATGCATTTTCAACACATTACAGGTATATATTACAGTGTGTTAATACCCAACCCCCCCAGAAACAGCACAGGGGGAAAGTACCTTTGTAAAAAATAGAAAAAAATAAACAAGAAACAACTTGTCTTCTCATGTGGGGGAGGGCTGCTGCCCCCAACCCCTCTACCTCTTTACATGTAATATTTCATGAAGCAATACATGAATTCCTGCTGGTTTTCTCATGTGAGGGGGGTCTGCTTCTCCCACCCTCCATTGTATTTACAAGTTTTCCTCCTGTGCTCTTCAGTTATTAAAAACATGTTATATTATTTCTGTCTTTAAGATATATTTACTTTCAATAATGTTTTTGTTTGCAGTGTAATGCTGCAAATGTGAAGAAAACTACTCAAATATGTGGGTGAGCTGATTTTAAATGTGAGAATGTAGAAGAAGGCATTTTCTACAGTTCATCTCAGGGGTTTATACACTACAATGTAACCTATATTTATACTGGGTCAGGTTACACAAGGACTAAACCACTTGTATTTATTTATTTATTCATTTATTTGTATTAGTTTACCGGGATAGTCCACATGGGTCATTGAAGTGACCCTTTTCAGCAGAAACCCAGAGAGAAAAGCTCCAGTCTTATACAGTCAGTGTAACCAAAGTCATTTTACATAGATATACTTACATATCACATACATACATTTCTGACGTGTACAATATGCTGGTATTCATCAAGTTCAGACACACATATGAGATGGCGCATGTAACATAAAAGTGGAAGCATCTGCTTGTTGTTCACACCTAAAAATTACATATTAAATAAACTCTGTAGCTGAAAATAAAAAATGTGTTTTCTTGAGAATTTTGCAAGGAAATATATGAATCTTTTGGAGCTGTAGTTTTATAGTGACAGGGACCTCTAATATGGCGACTTAACCAATATGCTGCTCAGTTTTGTGCCACTGATTCACAAGAAATATATGATTTGTTTTGGCTTAAAAATTTAGTGAATATTAAAATCATATCTGTACTTAGCTGAGGGGTATATTACCACCAATAAAACATATATACGTATTTTCAATGTTATAGCTGAAAACATAAGTTTAACGAGCAAGAATAGCATGCACATGCACCCCCCCCAAGAGACATATTTAATTTACAATTATTTATTTTCTTTTAAGACTAAATACTGATTATCCAAATGTGTGTTCCTGAATGCTTAGAAGAAAAATCTCAAGCTAGTCCAGAGATACAATTCTATGTACTTAGGGTAAAATCCAATGAAAGGGACCACTAAAAAATGACAAACGGCTACATTTTCAAAACATTTTATCTACATTTAGAATAAAAGTGCAGTTATTAATTTTGGTCAGAGTGATATATATATATATATATATATATATATATATATATATATATATATATATATGTATATATATATATATATATATATATATATATATATATATATAAGTATGTTATTAATATCAAACTTAAAACAATGTAGATATCTTTATAAAAAGTGAAGTTTTGAATATTTTATATATTGTGGCAAAAGACATGGCAAACAAAAATGAGTACTACCATATTAAAATTCAGCATTCAGCTGTTCTACTGCCTTTGAGTTCAGAGCACAATGTAACAATATTTTCTAAGTAAGCGATCCAAGTGGTACTTTTGGAGTTTTTCTCTCCGGGATTCTGCTGAAAAGGCGTTATATGCTCAGTCAGACTTCTCCTGTTAAACAATGCATATAAATAAATACTAGTCCCTTTACATTTCATTAGAATATCTCAAATTATTTTGCTCCTGCAGTCCTTTATAAACAGAGTAAAGTGGCCAGGCATGATCAGCAAAAGGGTACATTCTTTCTTCAGATGAGACATTAAATTGAGGTCCCATCTGTTTGAGATGGTGATAGCTCAGGTGGATGCAAAAGATCCCATGGCACCTCTTAAAAAGACTAGTGGAAGTTCCCCAATGCCCTGGCCAAATTTCCCCTTGTAGTATAAATACCACTTTGGGTCACCCCTGCAAAGGGGCCAGTGGCCTATTGAGACTAGCCTGGTCAACAAAGCATAAATAAAATAAATAAATAAATAAACAGATAAATAAAATAATTTTGAGTAGCAAAGGCGTTAAACATATTAAGGCCTAGATCTGCTAATGCCCAAAGACTGCATGGGCTCACTTCAGTGCCGGTAAACCTGATTTCAAGAATTGTTCAATTACTTTACCAGGAAGCCAGGGAAAAGTAAAGATGTTACAGTTTGAAGGATACGTACATGCATACAAACAAATATTTCAAGATCTGGCATAAATGTCCTTGTAGTCTGACAATATCCCAAAACAGTTGTTCCCATAATAAGTGTCCGAGTTGTTCTTAAAAGTATCTAAACTAGTGCTTGCTTTAATGTAATTTTTAGTCTGTTCCATGCATCAGCTGCTCTCTCAGAGAACCAATTAATACGCTTTTCATTCCTACAGAATCTGCTACATTGGTTGCTTGATGATTCTCTAGTACTTTTTGAAAACCTCAAACATTCCCAGAGATAGTTGTCCCTAAATGCCCTATATACCTGAATAAGATATCCTCTTAGTTAGCTGTAAGAGACACTGCACAAGTTCAGGTATTTTAGTCTTTCATAATAACTTAAATGCTTACATCCATGGCTGCCCTTAGTATATTTCTGCTGTACTCTTACCAATTTACTAATGCTTGTCTTCTTATAAGGTTTCCATGTTGTTATTCCATACTCAGGTTTGAGTGTAATGTAACTAACAAGCAATGACTTTGTCATTTCTGATTTCCTAGACTTTATAAATCTTTTTATACAACCTATAGTTCTATAACAATCATTAACCAATTGGTTGATATGATTAGAAAAGCTCAAAGCTGGATCTACCCATATACCCAGGTCCTTAAATGAGTCTACAGTTTCAATCACTGCATGCTGTATTAAATATTCATCTTTCGGTTTATGTCTCCCAAATCTCATATGCTTAGTTTTTGATGTATTTATCAGCATATTATTCTCCTGTGCCCAAATGGTCAATTTAGTCAAGTTATTTTGCAGACATGCCCTATCTGAAACACATGTAATCAGTTTATCCAATTTCAATCATCTGCATACAGACTGTAGAATGTCTCAGATGAAAAAGATAGATCTAAAAGATACAATCTAAATAGGTAAGGGCCTAGGACAGAGCCCTGTGGGACACCCTGACTATAACCAAGAATTTCTCCTGTCCAATTGCTGTGTGATACTTACCATGTCCTATTTGTAAGCCATGCAACCATCCATCTTATCAAGAGTACATCAATACCTAGTTGTTTTAATTTATTGATCAGTATTTTGTATATGACCCTACCAAATGCTGAAGTTAAATCTATATAAATTACAGCACAGCACAATTTTTCATTCATAGCTGCTACTATATTGTTATAGAAAATCATGTTATAGGTAGTAATATATATATTTTCAACATAAGCATTCTGATATATGGTTTCAAGTCCCAGCCTTTCCATTTCTGACAATAACTTATCCAATATTACCTTCTCCATTATTTTCCAGAACATGAAAGTAGACTTAAGGGTTTATATGACTCTGGGTTTGTCCTACTCCCCTTTCCCTTAAGACAGGTTTAATAAGTGCATGTTTCCAACCTTGAGAAATCTCCCCATATTTATATGACCTAGTAAATTAAAGGGGTCTATATTAATTCATCAAAAACTAATTCCAGTGAATGGCCATTCATCGAACACAAACCAGCAAATGGCTGTTCATCGAGCATTCACTTCAGTGAACTTTTTTCTAAGGGAAGGGAATTACTTGTCCGCTATACTGAGCATAACACAAACTACATTATATCAGACCTACCAATGTGGGGGACTGTACCCCTCCACATACACACCCTACTTACATATACCAACTCCGAGATTGCACTATGGTGTGGAAAAGGGCAAATTTTCTAATGCTGGCCAACTAACTCCCTTCTCTGAGAAAAACGTTCGCTGAAGTGAATGTTTGATGTTCACTGCTTTGTGTTCAATGAACAGCCATTCACCGGAATTAGTTTTTGACAAATTAATATAGACCCAATAATAGATATAACGGTACTGTAAGTTCTTGCTGAAGTGTTCTCAGGTTATTATTACATACTCTGTCTCCTCCCTGTGCTCTGTTTGAATTCCGTTTGCACTGTTGTTTTTCAATATAATCTAATTTGATTTCATATCTGAGGTTTCCCAGCTGTCACTAGGACAACTTATCACCCCCTTTGTGGAGACAACCTGTTTTGCATAAAATTTTGTAAATATATCTAAAATGTGTTGTGTCTGAAAATAAATTTTAGAATCTTTACACAGTTTTTCAATTTGCATTTCTTTATTCATTCTGCATATTATGTATATATAAAATAGTTTCCTATTATGTTCAATATCATTATATAAATTTTCTTTAAATTTTTCTTGATCTTGTCTCACACTATGGTTAATTTTTTTGTGTAGGTTATTTATTTCAGTTTTCAAAGTAGTAGTTCGACCTCTTTTCCATTTTTTATGTTTTCTGTGTCTCACCTTAATTGTGTATCTTGTTTTTTATGGAAGTATATTCTCCTGACTTTGTATGCCTAGATCTTAGCGTTAAATATTTTTTTTAATTTTTTTTTTACATTCAAACAATTTCTCTTTCAGAACTTTCCGCATCCCCTCTGTAGTTTTCCCAATGAAAGCATCACTCTAGTGTTACCTAGCGACTGTTTCGCCTCCATATAATCTGTAATTAAGCTTCTGTGCATTGGTTTAGATTTCAGTTTGGCAGAATTATCTAGCAACACATTAACTTTTACATCCCCATGATTAGTGTACATCAATGGTGGTAAAACTTGACATGAAGTGACAGTAATTCCTTTAGAAAAACAAACAATGTCTAATTTGTTCCATTCCCTGGTAGGTCTTTTTACAATCTGAAGCAATTGTGTTGAATAATAGCCTTATATATATTATTGAATCAATATTATTCTAGTCTGTTTTTGGTAAATTTAAGTCCCAGCTAATATTATTCTTCCATCTTGTGTTTCTTGGAAGAAATGTATGAATTCCTCTAGGTCATCTGCACTTGACTTTGGTGGTCTACACACTCTAACAATTGCTACATGCTCCAGGGTTGTCTTTATTGTCACAGTTAAACAATTTATATTATTGGTGTTATCACTGCAAAATAATAATCACAGTTCTCATAACTTTCACTTTCTCATAACACCTCTATCTGATTTTTTGTTAGAATATATGTTACAATAAAAACATTTAGACTCTGACAGAAATAGTTTCCAGTCATTGTTTTTAACCATGTCCCCCCCGCCCAAAAAAAGCAACATCAATCTTGTGAGAACGTAGCAAATTTTCGAATAAAAATGTATTATTAATGCCCCTAGCATTAACAACCATCAGAGATGCATCATATGTTGCTATCTATGAAATGCTAAATTTTCCACCTTGCAAAAATCCTGCCTTGTGTTTGTCAAATACTACAAAATATCTGCTGCAAAAATTACCTTCTCTGATGTTGACAAGTATATGCCATCCTGTCTGAACACGTGTGTCCAAAATTAGGATCAGGTGCTGGAAGTTTTTTTTTTATTTAGGTATTTGCCCCAAAAATCTTTTAATTCATAGTAATATGAGTCTCCTTTCTATATGTGATTTGTGAAAAAAATATGTCCTAACACCTGTACAAGCTATGCTATCTAAAAGGGCTGTCAGTTCCCTTCTAATAGTTAGAGAGTCCTTGCAGATGAAATCATTTGTACCGACAAGAATAAAAACGGATCCGTACCTTTGTGTACATTAAGATGTTGTAAGGCCCGTCATACATCAATGTTCAATAACTTCTCTGCAAATGTAAGTATCAGTTCTTCTAATAATCGAAACTCCAATTACAAGAATATATTTTCCAACCAGATATGAAGAATCTTTTCAGTGTTTATATGCTGTACCAGTCGTTGAAAGGAATGATCTTCATCACCATTAGTCTTATTAATTCCACTGTTTTTTTTGCTTATTATATTTGCAAGCATACAGTTCTCATCCAGCTGGCTTTGTACATCCACAGCTTGAGCCATGTTGTCAATGTCTGTCTTTCTCCTCTTTTTTCTTACCAAAATCTTCTTCAATCCTTTCATGCTCAGTTTTGATTTCTTCCTTTTCACCTGCCCCTTGCCTCTTTTTACTACCTTGTCTTTTGGAAAAATGTTGCCTTTTTACTGTAGACTGAAGGTTTTCTGGTAGGAAAAATGTTATCATTCTGTGTAATCTGTGTGTTATATAAGAAAGCAGTGTCCTTTTAGTATGCATTCTCTTTGCTTTCCAGACATTTATCAGTTTCTTTTTCTTCTTTATTTGTTGTGAATGTCTTCCTTCTTTCTTTTTCATTTCCTTCTGTATACTCTGAATGCCCAGATTGCTGAATACTTGTATCCAGAATTCCCGAGTTGTTAGTGACATCGTCTTGTTTCATAGGGACTGAGTGATCTTTACAGATGATAGACACATCCTTTCCTAAATGTAGAACACATCAGTACAGTCAATAATACATGTAACAACACTTCTACAAACCATGCCAATTGCACAAGTGCAATCATCATCATTAAATCTAGATTTTCTACTAATAATGGTAAGGAAGTCATCCAACTTTTAACATGAAGGAAAACAGATCACCAGTGTTATCAGGTCTTACCTTTAAATATACATACCGTTTATTACACTGTACAAGGTATATGTACTTCTAGCAAATCGTTAGTGGCACACTCATTTAAGGAATCCATATTCAGCTGCAAATTAATAAAAAATTATGAAAGAAAAGAATAAAAAAATCTACACAGGATTCAAAGACAACTTAAATCAACTTCTGATTTAAACTGTATTCAAACTGTACTCTGAACTGAATTCAATTATTGTTTTATTTAACTCTGAACAGTTAAAAAGTGCCATAAAATATACTTATCAGCCGAGAAGTACACTCAGTCAAAAAACAATCATACACCAATGCACTGTATGAACACGTGCACGAATGCATGGATCTCACCATACCCAATAGAACCAAGACTCTCTCTTCCAAAAAAATGAAGCCAATCTGGTGATCCACTGCCATAAACAAACTGTACAACAGAAGGACGAAACTGATGCGGAATAAGGTGAAGTCCCAAGACTGGATAAATTCCCTTATCAGCCTCAACAAAAAATTGAGATCCTTCATCAAATCCTCTAAAGCTAGCTATGAAAACAGAATTGCAGCAGATAAGTAAAGACAATCACAAGGCCTTCTATAGTTATGTAAAGAATCTCCACAGAAATACCCAGATTTGCTGCACAATGGTACCTCCTATACCGAGCCAACAGATATTGCCAATATACTGGCCGACAGATTCAGTGCCAACTTTAACCCTCCCTCCCAAAAGACCAATAACAATATCAGTAGATTGCCAGGCACCCAGTATTACTGCTGCACAAGTTAAATTCAAGGCCAAGAATACAGCTTCTATGGGACCTGACAATATCCCTGGCTGTGTTCTATATGAACTACAGAGTGAACTGGCACCTCACCTGTGTGCCCTGTTCAATCACAGCCTCACCTCAGGCTTTATCCCTACTGAATGGCACACTGTTACAGTCATCCCTCTCCACAAAGGAGGAGCGACTATAGACCCTGGGAACTATCGCCCCATTAGCCTGATATGCAAAGCTATGGAATGCATCATCATGGGCCTAATAAACAAAGATATAGGGAATCTCCAAACTATGGATCCCACACAGTTTGGTTTTGTGAAGGGTAGATCATGCCTGCTCAACTTGGTTGACTTCTTTGAGTCAGTCACCAGAGCTGTGGATGAAGGCAAGGTGGTTCATACAGCCTAACTTGATCTGGCCAAGGCTTCTCATACCATTCCCCACTCAGGAATCATAGAAAAACCTCACTAAGCTAGGCATCAATCCGTATATCACTAGGTGGGTTGCAAACTTGCTCACAGACAGAGCCCACAGTGTGAAAGTAGCTGACTCCAAGTCAGACTGCCAACCAGTCATGAGTGGAATTCCACAGGGTTCGGTCTTGGGTCCTCTCCTGTTTGGTATCTACTTCGCTGAAGTCCAGGCCAACATGAAGAGACTCTGGCTGACAATGTTCGCAGATGATTGTAAGTTTGGAACTATTATTAACTCCCCAAGTGATGTTGACATCCTACAGAAAGGCCTCACTGAGACCAACGACTGGTGTCAGAAACATGGCCTTAAGCTCAATGCCAAAAAAATGTGTCGTCATCCCCTTTGGGAAAAACCCGGTTCCCATGAATTACCACATCGATGGTAGTCCACTGAACACAGAAGGTGTTATAAGAGATCTGGGAACACAGGTTGACAGCAACCTCTCTTTTGACCACCACATTGCCACTGCGGTCAAAAAGTCTTTCTATGTGGCACATCTCATTAATAAGGGTTTTGCATCCAGGAAGAAAGAGGTCATTGTCTCCCTCTGCTCTTCCCTCATCAGGCCAGTCATTGAGTACAATGCCCCATTTGGCATGTACCTCACTAGACACCCACAAAAGTACCTCACAAAGAGGATCCTAGGCCTTAAACACATGTCCTAAATGGACAGACAAAAAACTCCATCTATTCTCTGTGTCATATCGCCTACTTAGAGGCGATCTCTGCTTGACTTACAAAGCTATGACTGACCCAGCTCTGTTAGAAATGTTATGTCTAAAGAAATCCCAATCCCTTCACACCACATGCTCCAGAGACCTCAACCTCATTACCACAATCAACAGAATGTGCTGGAGGGACAGGTTCATAACCCAGAGACTGCCCATGCTATGGAATAGACTTCCCATACATGTCAAACAGAGCACCTCACTGGCTCTCTTCAAGAGAAATCTTGATGAGTGGATGGGAAATAGAAAATTCACTCCGGGGATCACTCCAGTGGCTTTACTCGACAGAGGCACTGGGAACTAAGATCAGGTGGCACAATGGCAGGGCAATACTATGGGCTAGGTTTGTAAAGGCTCCAGGGCCATTAGCCTAGTACACACCTATGAACCTATGAACAAACAATATACAACTAAATATTAACTTAAGTAAAGTTTTTTCTCTGACCGTATAAGTTGTGAAAGTCACACAAAAACTAGAATTCCTTTACATTGTGTGCAAAAGCACACAGTAGCTTCTGCTCAGTATCACCCACAGTCGCACCTTTTTTAACAGTAAAGGTCAATAAATCAAAAAAAAAACAAGATGGGGTTGTTTAGAAAAGCTCTGGATTGTCCTCTCTGCAGTCTGTATGAATTTATAGCTATCTAGGTCCATTGGGATGGCTACAGTTTGCCTGTCCAAAACCTATCCCTTTCTAACAACTAACAGAAAATTAAAGGTAAAACGACAAAATATAAATCAGAGTAAATCTTCTTTCTGCGAGCTATGCCTTCCTTCCTACAAAGAGTGGAAAACAGTGTGCAAAAAATAAAATATAAATTCAAATAAAAACTTCTCTTATCAAGCTACTGTACAGTCAATCACAAACCAATAGAGGATTGTTTAGATAAGCTCTGGATTGTCCTGTCTGCAAGCTGTGTTCATTTATAGCTGACTAGGTCCCTCAGGATGGCTAGAGTTTGCCTGTCTAAAACCTGTCCCTTTCTAACAAGAAACACTAAAAATTAAAGCTAAAATAATTAAATATAAATCAAAGTAAATCTTCTTGTCTACAAGCAATCCCTTCCTTCCTACAAACAGTGAACAACAGTGTTAAGAAATAAAATATAAATTCAAATAAAACTTGTCTTACCAGGCAACTGCACAGTCAATAATAGACCAAGACAGGATTGATCTAGTTTCTGAAGTGTTAGCAAACCATGTGATTGGTCATGGAGCTCATCTGTTCCTAATGAACCCTGTTTAGTGCTAATATGGTCTGTCAGATTATGGCCTGGTATAACAGTGCAGCAGGGAGTGAAATCAGCACCAGTGGAACAACAACTCTGCGTGATTGCTTCTGTATATTATGGTCTCTTGCTGTCAAGTTTTAACCCTGTGAGGAGTCATGTCCCTGTAGCAACCAGTGGGGGACATGTCACAGATCTGTGCTGAAATAACTTCACATCCCACCCACACACTGTAACTTTGTTTGTGATGAAAAGTATTGAATGTCTATAAATAAATAAAGTATAACACCATTAGCATAGACAGAAGTGGTATAAATTATACATTCACTTTGGGAAGAAAGATTGAAAATCCATTGGACTTTGTTTTGCAGACTTTTCCTAAAACAGTTAAGCTGTTGCCATGAAAGAGTGCCTTAATCCACTTTATTACTCAAGAATTCATCAGAAAATCTAAAATTCCCATTCATGCATAGCATGGCTTTAAGTGAAAAAAAAGTTGTAACTCTGAAGCACACTTTTATTGAAGACTCCTCCTGTCAGAGCAAGCTCCTGAAAGGTTGAGGGCAGTTCTTGCATGCTGATAGTACCATTCAGTACAGCCGCTGTTTATGTGTTTGGACTTAAGCCAAGCTTGGCAGGATGCTGTAGAGGTCAGTCCTGAAGAATTAGTGTCAGTGTCCGGTGATTAATTTTTCTTGGTGGGGGAGACTGTGTATGCATGTGTATGTGTCAGTTTGCATGTCTTATTGTCAGATTTAGGTAAGAGGTGTCTGACGCCATCACATAGCTTTCTTTGTGCAGCGTCCATGACTTATCCATTTTCCCACACTGTGGTACCTCAGGGGCTTTCTGATATCAGGACATTTTTTTGTTTGTTTAGCTTCAAAACATCTGTGCCATGGAATATTATCTTACTGTTTCTTCATTTGGCTTTGATAACCAAGTAGGTCTTGTTAGGCTCAGCTGGCTGTTTCCACAGTAATCAGAGACCTTTGGTCTGGCTACGTGACATATTCATAGTTGTACAGTGTTCAGTCAGACATTGGAAGAATAAAATCCAGGTCTACAGGATGTATTTTATTCACAGTTCATTATTTTACCACTATATTTTACTGCCAGTATCATATTAGGTTGTAGAAGCCGTCAACAATGTCTTTTATTTCTATATTAATGTAAAGGTATGTACCACCAAAAAAAAAAAATGTTTTTTACTTTGCATGTTATACAGCATACATTTTTCATTTCTAATTTTTGAGCATTGGGGGGGTGCAAATCATTTCTATCTTAAAAGATGTTGCATTGCTAAGTGCTGTGTTTAATTAGCAGTTTTTTTTCCAAAATGTTGTAATTTACCTGGCTTAAACCATATATCAACAGCACTGAATTCCTACCCCCAAACTATTTGTGCCATAGATACGACAGGCCATATAGCAAAGGTGGAGGCATCGCTCTAATATACCCAAGTACCTACATCATAGTTCCTTTCAATAAAACTATTCCACAGTTCTCCACAGCAGAACTTTTAGTGTCCTTCCTAAAGCTAAATAAATACAAATCCTTCCATATTATAGTGTTGTACATTCCCCCAGGTAACAACATTCCAATACTAGAAGAATTTGTCGCCTGGTCATGCAAAACTATACAAAATTAAACAATCATCCTAGGGGATGTTAACATTAATTGGTTAGATATCAGTAACAATAACCCCCAAATTAACATCAACTTATTTAAGTACACCCAACTAATCACTGATATTACCAGGCCCAATAGCAAAAAGAACCAAGGTTCAGTCTTAGATTGAATCCTAGTATCTGACCCCAAAAATATCCCCTCCTCCAGAACTTTATCAAATAGCATTAGTGACCACTTATCAGCCTTTGCTATATGTAAAACTACCTCACCTACAAATAACCACCAACTAAAACAAACCAGAGACCTATCCCACTTCTACCAGAAACCCTAAATGGAATTTTACAACAAACCAACTGGGCACCTTTAAGAACCATCCCCCTTGATAAGGCAGTAGAATCCTTCAATTCAACCACTTAGTTAATAGCCATGTTCTCTCCCCAACCCAACATGGCTTTAGGCCAGGCCACAGCACAAACACAGCTCTCATTTCCTTTTTGGATACTGTAAATTGAGCACGTGATACCAATCAAATCGTCTCCACTCTTTTTCTTGACCTTTCGAAAGCCTTCAGCACCATATCTCACCCCCTTCTGCTCTCTAAACTCAACAACCTAGGTGTCTCCCCTCCAACGCTAAACTGGCTCTCAAACTATCTCTGTGACAGATATCAATCAACAAAGTGGCGAAATCCTGTTCTCACTTCCTCAACATCACAACAGGTGTACCCCAAGGTTCCATACTGGGCCCCCTATTGTTCAATATATTTATAAATGACTTCCATAGCTCCCTCACTCATAGCACCGTGATCCAATATGCAGATGACTCTACAATCATCTGCTCTGCTAAAACCCCTTCTGAGCTACAACTACTAACGCAACAAGCCTTTACATCCATTGAAAACTGGATGTTAAACAACCACCTTGCTCTCAATCCAAACAAGACAAAACTGATTCTATTCACTCCGAAAAAAAAAAAACCCTAAATAGGACTGAATTCACTATCTGCTTCCTGAATAATACCACCATCAAAACCATCTCTAACACCAAACTGTTAGGAGTCATCATTGACAAAAACCTCACATTTGACCTCCACATTCTTAACAATATCAAAAAAACACATCAGAAACCAGGCACCCTCTACAGGCACAGCTATTATCTTAACCATAGTGCAAAAAAGGCACTAGCCTCAGCCTTTCTACTTCCATCCCCGCTATATGGTGCCCCTATCCTTACAAATATTCACTCAGCCCTCATAACCAGGCTAGATACATGGTACAATAAGTTCGCCAGATTCGCAACAAATGCTAGATCCTCAGCATACCACTGCTCCTCTTTACAGCAACTAAACTGGCTAAACTATCACTCTATCTCAACTTCCTACACTTAACGACTGCACTTAAATTAATATACAATTCCTCCCTGTCACTATACCTACCTTACCAGCATTGCTGAACCTATTCCTCCCTATCACTATACCTACCTTACTACCACTCCTGAACCTATTCCTCCCTGTCACTATTCCTACCTTACTACCACTCCTGAACCTATTCCTCCCTGTCACTATACCTACCTTACTACCACTCCTGAACCTATTCCTCCCTCTCTCTCTATACCTACCTTACTACCACTCCTGAACCTATTCCTCCCTGTCACTATACCTACCTTACTACCACTCCTGAACCTATTCCTCCCTGTCACTATACCTACCTTACTACTACTCCTGAACCTATTCCTCCCTGTCACTATACCTACCTTAGTACCACTCCTGAACCTATTCCTCCCTGTCACTATACCTACTTTACTACCATTCCTGAACATATTCCTCCCTGTCACTATACCTACCTTACTACCACTCCTGAACCTATTCCTCCCTGTCACTATACCTACCTTACTACCACTGCTGAACCTATTCCTCCCTGTCACTATACCTACCTTACTACCACTCCTGAACCTATTCCTCCCTGTCACTATACCTACCTTACTACCACTCCTGAACCTATTCCTCCCTGTCACTATACCTACCTTACTACCACTCCTGAACCTATTCCTCCCTGTCACTATACCTACCTTACTACCACTCCTGAACCTATTCCTCCCTGTCACTATACCTACCTTACTACCACTCCTGAACCTATTCCTCCCTGTCACTATACCTACCTTACTACCACTCCTGAACCTATTCCTCCCTGTCACTATACCTACCTTACTACCACTCCTGAACCTATTCCTCCCTGTCACTATACCTACCTTACTACTACTCCTGAACCTATTCCTCCCTGTCACTATACCTACCTTACTACCACTCCTGAACCTATTCCTCCCTGTCACTATACCTACCTTACTACCACTCCTGAACCTATTCCTCCCTGTCACTATACCTACCTTACTACCACTCCTGAACCTATTCCTCCCTGTCACTATACCTACCTTACTACCACTCCTGAACCTATTCCTCCCTGTCACTATACCTACCTTACTACCACTCCTGAACCTATTCCTCCCTGTCACTATACCTACCTTACTACCACTCCTGAACCTATTCCTCCCTGTCACTATACCTACCTTAGTACCACTCCTGAACCTATTCCTCCCTGTCACTATACCTACTTTACTACCATTCCTGAACATATTCATCCCTGTCACTATACCTGCCTTACTACCACTCCTGAACCTATTCCTCCCTGTCACTATACCTACCTTACTACCACTCATAGGTTCATAGGTTCATAGATTAGTACTAAGGTGACTGCCCTTGCGAGCCATTTTAAGCCTAGCCAATTATCCCTTGTGAGACTCAAACCCTGCATCTTGTGTTTGTAAGGCAAACACCTTAACCATTAGGCCACCTTCCCAACCCCTCCTGAACCTATTACTCCCTGTCACTATACCTACCTTACTACCACTGCTGAACCTATTCCTCCCTGTCACTATTCCTGCCTTACTACCACTCCTGAACCTATTTGTCCCTGTCACTATACCTACCTTACTACCACTGCTGAACCTATTCCTCCCTGTCACTATACCTACCTTACTACCACTCCTGAACCTATTTGTCCCTGTCACTATACCTACCTTACTACCACTGCTGAACCTATTCCTCCCTGTCACTATTCCTGTCTTACTACCACTCCTGAACCTATTTGTCCCTGTCACTATACCTACCTTACTACCACTGCTGAACCTATTCCTCCCTATCACTATACCTACCTTACTACCACTCCTGAACCTATTCCTCCCTGTCACTATACCTACCTTACTACCACTCCTGAACCTATTCCTCCCTGTCACTATACCTACCTTACTACCACTCCTGAACCTATTCCTCCCTGTCACTATACCTACCTTAGTACCACTCCTGAACCTATTCCTCCCTGTCACTATACCTACCTTACTACCACTCCTGAACCTATTCCTCCCTGTCACTATACCTTCCTTACTACCACTCCTGAACCTATTCCTCCCTGTCACTATACCTACCTTACTACCACTCCTGAACCTATTCCTCCCTGTCACTATACCTACCTTACTACCATTCCTGAACCTATTCCTCCCTGTCACTATACCTACCTTACTACCATTCCTGAACCTATTCCTCCCTGTCACTATACCTACCCTACTACCACTCCTGAACATATTCATCCCTGTCACTATACCTACCTTACTACCATTCCTGAACTGATTCCTCCCTGTCACTATACCTACCTTACTACCACTCCTGAACCTATTCCTCCCTGTCACTATGCCTACCTTACTACCACTCCTGAACCTATTCCTCCCTGTCACTATACCTACCTTACTACCACTGCTGAACCTATTCCTCCCTGTCACTATACCTACCTTACTACCACTCCTGAACCTATTCCTCCCTGTCACTATACCTACCTTACTACCACTCCTGAACCTATTCCTCCCTGTCTTTTTCACTGACAGTCCCTTCATCAATCCATTTCCTAGCTACTTATTGTTAATATAGTGTTAACTCTGACATGTACATTATACTGTGTTATCTTAAAATCATGCCTGTTATTATTACTGTATAGCCTTCTAAACATTTATGTAACTGAAATATGTTCTGTATAATTTGTATGTGGAGCTTTTTTTCCCGGGTCCTCACTGAAAATGGGGTCTCCAAGGCCCAGTGGACTTTCCCGGTAAACAAATGCAATAAATAAATAAAAATAAATAAATAAAATTTAAAAATATTTTACACATAAATTATGTTGTTATTCTGGTAAAAATTACTTATGAAATGTTTGCTCCATGCTAGTTAGCAGATTTTATACTGTCTGTAATATTATAACAGATTCTCCATTTCTTTCCCCTCTGTTCCATTTCATCTCATAGGTTTGTACTAGGCTATCAGCCCTAGGGCCTATACAAGCCTAGCCATAACAATTCCCTGGCTATTTCTTCCCACACTATTTACTTCCCCATGACCCCTGTCTAGCAGGGTGACTGATGTGATAGGTTCATAGGTTGGTACTAGGCTATTAGCCCTAGGGCTTATACAAGCCTAGCTAAATAGCCTCTGCAAGGTTCAAACCCAGGACCCTGCATACCAGAGACAAAGTGATTTACCACTAAGCCATACCCCATATACATAGCTGTCTCCAGGCTTCTTATATTCAACAACTTCTATCATCCCAACACTCTTGTTAGTAATCTGTTTGTGAGTTATAAAATGTTTCATACAAATATTTTATGCCCTCCAAATTAGCCATCATTTCACTTTAGATCCCATAATTTATGAGTTTCCTCTTCCTTACTCTTTTGGTATTGGAAAGCTGCTGCCATATAACCTCCCCCTCCTACCCCAATATGTTCCTTTGCTGTCTCCCTTTAGAGCCTGTAGTCCTGACTAAAATGTTTAGTGTAAGCTAACCACTACTTTGGTCACCTTCCTTTGAACATTTTCTAGCCTATGATATGTCCTTCAGACCCAAGCCTAATGTTAAAGATGACCCCTCAGGAGGTTCTCTGCCTCCTACCACTTATGCGGGTGATACTGCCTTCTTTGTGGAGTAGCGTTTCAGTCGACCATCTTAATTGTTTGACACACTGTACCAGCCACCTGAACTTAATCAGGGAGGCCATACCTGGTCTTTTCTAGATATGATGTTTGTCTGTACCCTACTTCTCATTTCTTAATTTGCTAATGGATTCCTGTGCCACAACTGAATTTTTTTCATCAGTAAAGCTGTGGTGGTGCAGCGGTAGCGTTGTCGCCTCACAGCAAGAGGTTCTCCCATTCGATTCTCGGCTGGAGCACCTTCTGTGTGGAGTCTGCATGTCCTCCCCACGGTCGAGTGGCATTCAAAAGATATGTGTGAATGGGAGTGCCTTCGTTGAATGTTGGGTGTCAGTCTGGCACCTTGGCACTGTAAAAATCTACTGCCAATCATTAGCAGACCGGAGTTCCGCTGTGGTAACCCCTAACTGGGAAAAGCCGAAAGAAGAACAACATTGCAAATCAGTAACATCATTTCTTGATTTAGAAAGGGTTCAGCTTGTTCTTTACAATGTAACAACAGGTTTTAATTTAGTTATTAAAATGTCAAGCTCCTCTCCTATTTCTGCCTTGCATTACTTTAGGGCTAGCCCCTGTATGGATCCCTGAAATACCAGTCTATCTACTTGCAAGTAACACTGTAAATTCCCTTTACCACAGTCATCCTATCATGCTTTTATAACTCAGTTTTTACTGTATTTCCCTATAGTCGTTGATCTTGAAATTGATGTGTATAAGGAAAGGATTAAAAGTTTCACTCTGTTGTAGAAAAGGCTGCTACTTATGTTTTTTTTTTTCATGTATTAAAGTGCACTGGATACCAGTGTGCCTTTTTAGTGCGACCCCAGAGACCTGTCTATTTAAGTGACTTGCTCAGAGTTGCACAGGAGAAAAATGGAAGTGTTTCATTTATTTAAAGTAATTTCTAAGTTATACTTGAGACAATACAATCTCAGAGTTTGTAATTCTGTAATTTAAGAGCAGACTTAGAATCTCAGCCGGATACAGACAGACTTGAACAATATAATCCAATGTTACCAAGAAGCAAGACCTTGAAGTAAAATTCAAAATGTATTTATTGAACAAAGTTGAGTGCTTTCATTCCATATTAAATTAGGAACTTCATCAGAACTAAAAAACAAAGTTCGTTACACATTTAAATAGAACACTCCAAATACATCACTTGTTCATAAAAAAACAATAGTTCCAGACTAACAATAAAACTATTAGTTAAAAAATTCACACTTCAAAATACTTCAACTTCAGCACCGGGTTAATAGAAAAGAATTCAATGAGACCCGGACAGCTGGTAGCACTGAATTTCAGCTGCCATGTAAGTTCACCTTTATTAAGATGGCCATCTGTAATAAAACCCTTTCCGTCATTTAAAACTTGCTCCAACACAACAAAATAAAAACTCTTGAGTGTTAAATGCTTGAATGTGTCTATGAAGGGCATTAATAGTTTTCTTATTCCTAATATCCAAAATGTGTTCATAAATTAAATTTTTCAACTTCCTGCTAGTCTTTCCTATGTAAAATTCAGGACAATCTCAGCAGCAGGCTAAATGAACTACTTGTTTGGAATTACAAGTGTAATAGCACTTAAGTTTGAAAGTTTTACAACCAACTGTATAGCTGTCTGAACTCACTATATACAGACACTGCAAGTAGCTACCGCAGTTTGACATGCCCATTTTTTCACATTAGACCAGTAAACATCCAGTTTTCACATTTCCATCCAATCTTTTAGTGACTTGTCCTTCTTATAAACTATAATTGGTTTATCACCTAACTTACAAAAAATAGTTATCACTCCTAAAATGCTCCATTTTCTGACCAAACATGCACCTATATAGCCTTGCTATTGACTGTAAAGGTATTGATAAAAAGCTTCTTGCTATTATTAAAAGCTTCATTCTTATTTTTTCTAATCAATACCTGATTAGTACAACCAGCCTCAGAAGAGTTTAAAATCGGAGTATAAAAACCCGTACATCGCTTACTGAAAACATTATCTTTAATTTCTAATAAAAATCTTACGGGATACCCTCGTCTTAAAAAACATATCAATTAGGACTTCAAATTCAGTAATAAAGGTCCCAGTATCCAATATTATACGGGCCAGCCATACCATCTGGCCCTTAACTACAGCTTTCTTCTGACTGAATGGATGCCAACTGTGATAGTGTAGGCACATATTTGAAAAGGTTGCTTTACAATGAATATTAGAAACATAACACATTTGTGAGAAATCCTTTGTGAGTTCGACATCTATATATACAATTATGTCAGTCTTGTTTATGAGGAAAAATGGAGAAATTCAACATGGTTGGGAAGTTGGCATAATGGTTAAGGTGTTTACCTTGCAGATACAAGGTGCAGGATTTGATTCTCACATGGGGTAATTGACTAGGCTTGAAATAGCTCACAAGGGCAGGTAACCTAGTACTAATCTATGAGACGCTCTGATTGATATAATTCAAAAACTCTTGTAATTTCTCCTGTGTATCAACCCATAATAAAAAACTGTCATCTAAAAACCACACGCATAATGCCCATGAGTTTTTATATTAGCTATTAAACATGAAAGTTTTCTCCCATTGGGCCATGACTAGATTAGGAAACTGGGGGCACATGCCACCCCTATCGTTACCCATGTGACTTGCTGAAAGTATCTCATATTGAAAAAGATAAAGTTATTTTTAGTATGAGTTCCATCAGTGTCACTACTACTTTGACTTTCTCATGTTCAAGACCTGAAATCTCATAAAGTTGTTCCTCAAACCAATCAAGCCCAACTTCATGGGGAATTACCGAGTATAAGTTCATGAAATCAGTAGTGACAAAAATGCCATCTAGGACAAATTCACACCCATTGATTTCATGGAGAAAGTGCCAGGAGCCTTAATGGGCAATAAACTTAGCAATGCAATATGTTTTGGATAGAGAAGCAGCCACTATCAGACTAAGGGGGGTTTCTAAACATTTATGGATTTGGGGGATTCTAAAAATTCCTGCAATGACTGGCTTGTAGAGGCCAAAAATTCATATTCATCCTTACCAATTTCACCGTGAAATAACATACAGTATCTTAAAACACGGTCAATTCTAGTGTATGCCATACTCATTTCATTACGGGAAATGTCCTTATACTCATCCCTCAACAATAGCATTAACATTCTAGAGTCATAATTACATTTGGTTCATTATAACCAAACCTCCCCCTTTATCTGGCTTCATAACCATAATATCGGCATCATTGCAAACTACCTTCGGTATCTTTATTTCAATTTGTTTGTTTGTGTCTTTCGGCTTTTTCACAGTTAGGGGTCGCCACAGCAGAACTCCGGTCCGCTAATGATTGGCAGTAGAGTTTTACGTGCTGGCTTGCCGGGCCTAACGCACAACCTTCAACGTAGGAACGCCCATTCATGCATGTCGCCACAGAGAAGACCCTCTAACTGAGGATTGAACGGGCAACGTCTAACTGTGAGGCGACAGCGCTACCGCAGCACCACCACCACAGTGTGGTATCTTAATTTCAATATAAGTTAAATTATAAAATTTATTCACACAAGACTGATTCAAAATATTTCTTATTTTGAACTCACAGATCCTTTCAAACATGAACACATAACTATTCAAAGGGGAATTATAACAACTAGGTCTTCTTAAGGTAGTAGGGTTACTAACATTCATGTTTGAAGGCCATAGGGCTGACTTCAACTTACTGGTAAAAAGCTTAAGATCAACTAAAACATCCACAGTGTTAGCCCTGCTGTAATTTAGACTATAATTCCCACTATTCACCCATTTTGCAATGACTCCGTTTCATTTGCCACTGACAGTCTTGCACTTTGTCACCACACATCTGATAGCTTTTTATTTGCTACAGTGTTTGTCATGTAGGATTACAATTCCCTTAATAAGCACCCCAGACCCAGTACTGCAAAGATTTCATTCAGTACTCTTTAGCTATTCTTTTTATTTATTTAATTATCCTTTGTTGACCAGGTCACTCCCACTAGGCAAGTGGCCTGAGTTCAGGGAAAACTTGCGGTGGTATTTATACTACTAGGGAAAATTTGGCCAGAGCATCAGGGGACTTCCTCTACTCTTTTTGATAGGCACCGTGGGATGTTCTACATCCGTCTGAGCTACCAGCAGCTCAAGCAGATGAAGCCTCGGTTTAATGTCTCATCCAAAGGATGGCACACTCAAGAGTATAGCACCCCCTTACACTGCACTGCAGTGTCAGCATTCGATCTACCTGGTGTGGGAATTGAAATGACACCCTTCTGTACTACCTGTCGCACCACAAACACTGGCTTTATTCTTGTTTCACTACCTGGCTGATTTTTCTGTCATTTTTATTAGGAAATATTTATTCTGAAAAATGGTTTCTCTTGATTTCCATTTCAGAGGGTTTGTAACTTTTGTTACAGTCCCCTTCTAAGTTGTAAATACTGAAAAAATGGTGTTAATTTTGGATATCAGACTTTTCACAATGACATTTTGCATCAACTTCTATGTTTTAACCTTACAACACAAGTCACAGTATTACTGTTTCTGCTTACACATCCAGGTAAGTCATGCTGCCTTTCATTATATCCTGGAACATTGTTTAACTTGAGCTTTACAGTTCATTAATGCTTGTTTGTCTCTGATTCTGGAGGCAGGCATCCCTATAAACCTCTCTATATGAGTCATTATGCATTCAGAATGCCACTCAGCCATTATGTTTTCAGTTCCTTTTTTTTAAACAGACATACCAAGTCATGCATCTTCTTATATGTATCCATTTCTCCTGTCATGACTTCATTTGGTGATCCTGTACTCCGTGAAGCATACCATAGTGGTAGCCTTCAAGTGTTCATGTAGAACTGTAGCAGCTGCTCAGCTGAAGTGCAGGGCGTTTTCCCTTGTATGGGTCACATAGCTGCTATTACCTATGAAGGCATCTTGTGCATGTTCATTGGTTCTCAGGAAGCTTGTGTTGCAGCATTATTCTGCAGATGAGCCCTGAGTTCAACAGAGATTCATTGTGAATTATTATACGAGATGTATAACAACCTCTGCAGAGTCCTTGATGCCTGAGAAATTGCTTAAAGCTGCACCAAAAAATCCTGGCATCCAGCAACTTCCACACTACAGCACCTACCATATTCTGATCCAAGACCACTTGCCTGCTTTATGGCACAGAAGTATAAAACCTTGAATGTGACCCATACGTCCCTGGATAACTTAGTAGATGACATACTTTATTTGTTTTATTTGTATTTCCCACTGCTTTTTTTATATTTTAGCACAATAGCGGGTCCAGTTCCTTTATAAGCCTACAAATTTAGTATACGCACAAAGCTGTGCCCTCTGTCCCGTGTGGCCCATGATACATTTGCCCATACTGCATGTGCTATAACTATGCTGCTTTAAAAGCACTTACCTTTGTTTTCTTTTTCTCTGTCCTTCCAGAATAGATAACTAGTGATTATGGTGTTGTCCCTTTCATGTTCTGGAGCACCATGACTTGATAATGGGTTAAAGATCCAGGTTGGCTGATGACAGGATGAATTCTAGCATGGCTATCATTGTCATATGGACTGAAGGGGCTGGGCAATATAGGAGAAGAGGCCACAACCTCCACTTTGAATTAGACCACTGATTAAAATAATGCTGACTTTTGCCAGCTAACAGACAAGCCACGTCAATTTTAATTTCAAGAAGGCGCTGTGAGGAGGCAACCTGCTAAGTGGAACTAGGGACACTATATCAAACACAGATAAGGAAACAAGGGAACAGAATCCCCATTCCATACCTATCAAGGGAACAGAATAGCCCCATTACAGAATAGCCCCATTATAGAATAGCCCCATTCCATATTTATACTTTCAACTAATAATTGCCTGCTCCACAGGATAAAAAGGCAAATAACAAATGTCCACATTTAGGGAGAACATGCAGGAATGGGTAATATAAAACCTTGGATTTTAGTCAGATTTTCCTGGTATTATGAAGAACATTAACAAATTTTAATGCCGCTTGCCCAGAATGTCAAAGGACATCACCCAAACTAGGGTTTGAGTCCTTCGATACCTTTACTTATCATGGAAGTCCATTTTGAGAGAATAGCAATGGACATTGTAAGTCCACATGTAAAAGTGAGTAAGGCAGGACATCAGGCTATCCTGGTTATCACTGAATATACAACAGAGTTTCCTATGGCAATTACCCTTATGAGGAGTTAATGCAAATTCCATAACCAAAGAACTATGAAAGTATTGTTTTTTTCTAGAGTATGAATTCCCTGAGAAATTCTTATTGACCAAAGCACCACATTTTTATCCAGAATAATGCATGAACTTTTGTCATTTTTTAACAAATAAACAATGTCATGTCTATGCCACCCTCAAATAGATTAGCTAAGAAAGTGCTTTAATAAAACTTTAAACTCTGTGTTACAAGCATTTTTAGAACTGGATGGGAGAAACTGGGACCAGCTGTTTCTGTATCTTCTGTTTTCTATAATGGAAGTACTCCAAGTCTCAACTGAATTCACACTGTTTGAACTGCTATATGGCAGATATCCCCAAGATTTGCTAAATATGGCAAAAAAAGACATGGGAAGAGAAATCATCCCCTTTAAAAGCATGATAGATAATTTTACAGACCTGCAGGATAGATTAAGAACTATAATGCATACACTAAAAGAATATATGCAAAGAACACACTAGACACAACAGAGGTAATTTATTTTGCATTTGCTAACCGGGAAGGTCCGACTGTGCCAGTGGCCTGTTTTCAGGGGAGGCCCAAGCAGAAAAGCTCCATTACAGAATGAATATTTTAACCAAATGAAGTATTATATAAGAAATATTCTACAATGAAAAAATACATTATATATTTTTATATAGAATATATAAGGTAGTACATTTTTAAGACTTGAAAGGTTCGAAGTAACAGTAGCTGGTTAGAGCAATGATATTTTGGCACAAAGATTGACAGCATAAATAACATGTAATTGGGGGGAATCATATTAACAAAAAATATTCATCTCAGAGAATTCAAACCATGGGGCAATGCACCTGTATTTGCACTCACTCCTGGAGCAAGCTCATTTTAAAATAGCAAGGACATTTTAAAGTTACAGAAAAGATAAGCAAAATGAATTATAGGGTAAGACAGCCAGGATAAATTGAATCAGAACAGTTGTACCAAATAAGTGTTGTGTAGCCTTGGAGAGTAACTGCAGTTTCTGTAGTAAGTACGTTTACAGAGGGAGTTACTGTCCCCACAGCTTGTCCTGAAATCAAAACAGATTGAGACATTATCAGTGTCTTAGAAACTAATTCAGGCACTAATCCAGGCCTTCTTAAAAGTATTCAGTTGTATTTATTATTGCTTGGTAGTAACCTGATTAAAGTGTAGCTATCATTCTAAGCCTTTTGATTTAAGCACTTGGGCTTCAGACCAGTTGTTTTACATTAACAAAGTTTGTGGTCTGCACTGTTGTGGCAGGACAGGTAGCTTACATCCTTCTAAGTTGGGAACTGCTGATTGAAGGCTCAGTGTCTGTTATTCTAAAAGTGTATTAGTTCTGGTTTAGGCACTTGGGCTTCAGGCCAGTTATTTTACATTAAGAAGGTTTGTGGTCTGCACTCTTGTGGGAGGAGAGGCTGGACTCTGCCCTTTTGAGCTGAGAATTTCTGGTTAAAGGCTCACAGTGCCTGCATATTTGAACTGTTTCTTACTGAAATTGGTGCACCTTGTTTGCTGTAGCATAGACTAGATCCAGGCCTGCTGAATCTAGCTTTGTTTGTATAACTTGAGCACTAATCCAGGCCTTGTTTTTTTGGAGAAGATTCCCCTTCACCCCAGAGGCAGGAATGTGCAGTTAGAACTTGTCTGATTGAAGACTACAGGAACAGGGCTCAGTTTTGAGATTTTTTTACTGGTTAATTGGATAATTTGTTTAAAAGCCTTTTCTGATTGCTTGTAGTCATCTAAAGCTGTTTTAAGTGCATTTTTTACCGTTTGTAGTTGTTTAAAGCTGTTTTAAGTGTATTTTTTTACTGTTTTTGCCTTATCTTTTCAAAAAAAAATTTTCCTTGTTTCCCACCTTTCTAAGCTAGTATAGTCCACTTTTCAGGCTAGTGCTGAATTCAGGGCTGTGTTACAATTTTCTGAGTTGCCCATACCTTACTTAGATAGAGGGAGGTTTCTCTGCTCACCTGTGAGAGAGGGAGCTTTGAGCAGCCATCTGTCCCTGGAGAAGTGGTTCCAGCCCAGAAGTTAGTAGTTTGTGGTCCATTTTGAGCTAATTTCTCTCTCTTTCATTTCCCTGCTGTAAAAACCATGTTTGTACTGTTTTGCACATCCAGGCAGCGCCGGTTAGCTAGGGCTAAATTTATCCTGGCTCCACCAAGTCTCCTCTTCAGTTTTTCCCTTGAAAGTAGTCTAACTTTCAACCTAAGTACTTAAAAAGTATCCTACAGTCCAGCGCTTGCTCAGACCTAATAGCAAGCACTAATATACCCCAACACTTGATTACCCAGCAGGGCAAGGCTCATTATTCACCCCTCACCAACCAAGCAACTAAGCAGCTCACCCTACTATTCAGGCATGACCAAAGGGCAATTTCAGGTATACTTTCCAGTCCAGCTGGTGAACCTGGGTATCCTGAGGCAATGTTACAACTGCCTCATGTACACAGGCAACCCTCTCCCCCTACCACAAAACATTAACATATGTGAGAGATGCAATTATATAGCTAAATTGGAGGCTAAGCTCTCTCCGCCCAAGACTGAAACAGGCAGTCATGAGGAGAAGGTTAACACTTGCACCACACCTCCAGCCTCACATAAACATACTAAACCAGCACTGGCAAAAAATACACATAAATACACAAAATCATACTCAGAGGCTCTAAATAAAAACCTGCAAAAGCATCACAGACCTCCAAAGCAGACACCCAAAAAACCTCCACCTCCATCACAAACCAGACAACACATAAAACACAAAATCAGTGTGCCGCAGAATCACAGCCCTTAAGCTGAAATAACATAACTAACACACTAGTAAGAGGCGACTCTATAGTCAGGCACACTGACGTCCCACTCACTAGGCTGGACAAGGAGAAGGTTACTGTTAGCTGCCTGTCGGGAGCCAGAATCCACCACATAACACAAGCACTCAGGTCACTCCAGAACAAGTACCAATATGACTGTGTCATTGCTCATGTTGGTGTGAATGACCTGAGACGTACCTCCCTGGACTACATGAAAAGAGACATGGAAGAGCTCTCTGACCATGTAGCCCAGGTGGGTATGACCCTGACCCTGAGTAGCATCCTGCCCTCAACAAGAATGATAACGCAGTATAAAGAAAAAATGATCAATTTCAGCAATTGGCTAAGCTTCTGGTGCCATTCAAAGGGGATCCAGTGTCTGTCATCCTGGGATGACATGCTTGACAAGCCTCGTTGCTTCGCAAGAGACGGCTTGCACCTGTCACCCCTAGGCTTTCGAATACTGGCCAAGGCTCTTGCTGCCCCCATAGTGCCTTTTTTAGGCAAGGCTCAAAAGTCAAACCCACCTCTGTAAACAGCACAAATAAAAAAATGAGGGTTATGCTACTCAACACCAGGAGTTTAAATCTCAAAATGCACGTGCTCGAAGTACTCCTCCTTATGAAGAACGTCGACATCTGTGCAGTAACTGAAACCTGGTTCAAGGCTCCACAGAGAACCCCAGCACTACTGGGCTACAACTCATTTCACACGTTTCGGTCACAGAACATGGACCGAAACACAAAAGGAGGGGGTGTATCCATATTCATCAAGGATATCTACACCTCCAGGTTAGTGGCGCAGCATGATACCTCTGAGATCATCCATGTGTAACTAACATCAGGCAAATCTGCAATGCAAATTGTGGCCTGCTACAGATCACCCTCCATGGCCTAGGACCACCACTCCACCTTTCTGGAGACACTGGAAAACATGAAGGTCCTATTGAACACCCTGATATTGGGCAATTTCAATTACCCTACCATTAACTGGGAAAACTAGTACAAAGTAATAAGTACAAACTCCCAGGTCCAGCGTTTCCTGGAATTTATCAACTCAAATGCCCTGGATCAGCTGGTAAACTCCCCTACCAGAGGTGAAAACATATTGGACCTACAGGTGTTCCACACCAGAGGTCAACCCGTCACTGGTTAGATCAGACCATAAACTAATCACTCTGGATGTCCACACCACACCACCACCTCCAACCAAGGAAACCACAGTGAAAAACTTTTCTATAGCAAACTTCACCTTACTTAAGACAGAGGTGGTAAGTTTCACAGCCCCCATGCTAAAGGATAACAGTGTCTAAGATGCAGGAATCTTTACAAATGCACTCTATGAGCACCTACAAGGATGCATGGATCATGCCATCCCTAACACTCCCCTAAGAAAAGGAAACCAGTCTAGTGGACCCCTGCCATAAACAGGCTATACAATAGAAGGAGGAAACTAGTTCAGAAAAAAAGCAAATCCCAAGAAGGAAAGACATCCCTGATCAGTATCAGTAAAAAACTAAGGTCCCTCATAAAATCCTCCAAGGCTAACTTCGAAAGAAAAATAGCCAAGGATTCAAAAGATAAACACAAAGCCTTCTTTAGCTATGTCAAGAATCTAAGTGGCAACTCGCTGATATGCTCTGAGCTAGTGCAAAGTAGCACAAAATATACTGAACCCACTGATATTGCCAACATCCTGGCAGATAGATTCAGTGCAAACTTCACCCCCCTCTCACCCCCAAAAGGGCCCACAACAATACCAGAAAAGTGTAGCATCCTGGAAATCACAGACATACAGGTGAAAACAGCCCTTTCAAAAGCCAAAAGCACAGCGTCAATGGGGCCAGATGGTGTCCCAGGCTGTGTCTTGCACGAACTACAGAACAAACTAACCCCCCACCTAAACACACTGTTCAACCTTAGCCTCTCCACAGGCTACGTGCCCATAGAATGGCGCACAGCAACAGTTATTCCGCTCCACAAAGGAGGGGCCACAACTGACCCTGGTAACTATCGCCCCATAAGCCTGACTAGCCTGGTCTGCAAGGTTATGGAGCGCATCATCATGGAACTCATTAACAAAGACATTGGGAACCTCCAAACACTTGACCTGACCCAGTTCGACTTTGTTAAGGGCAGATCATGCCTACTAAACCTGGTTGACTTCTTCGAGACAGTCACCAAGGCCATAGATGAGGGGAAGGTAGTTCACACAGCCTACCTTGACCTCGCCAAGGCTTTTGACACCATTCTCCACTTGGGAATTATAGAAAAACTCACAAGCCTGAACATAAACCCCTACGTCACGAGGTGGGTTGCCAACTGGCTTACAGACAGAACTCACACGGTAAGAATAGTGGGCTCCAGGTCTGACTCTAAACCAGTCACAAGTGATGTCCCACAAGGCTCGGTCCTGGGACCCCTACTGTTCAGCATATACTTCTCAGAAGTACAGGCAAACACAGGAGGACTATGGCTAACCAAGTTTGCCAATGACTGCAAACTGGGAGCCATAATTGACTCTCCGGCTGACACAGACATTCTCCAAAAGGGCCTTACTGAGATGGACACTGGTGTCAAAGTCATGGTCTCAAGCTAAATGCCAAAAAATGCATAGCCATCCCATTTGGGAAAAACAAAACACCCATGAATTACCATATAGGTGGCAGCCCCCTTAATACAGAAGAGGTAATAAGAGCTCTGGGGACCCAGGTAGATAGTAATCTCTCCTTTGACAATCATATTGCCAAAGTAGTCAGGCTGTGATTAAACAGGGATCCAAGTGGGTCTACTAGGTCATGTTTTATGTTGTTTAAAAGGCAAGCTGGGATGTTGTCTGTTCCCACTGATGCCATGTTTATGGCCTTAGAGAGCGCTGAGATGACCTGCTGTCTTGAGATAATAGGCTGAGGAATGGTGGCAGGTTTACTTTGGGGAATGGCTGAAGGGGACAGGGGGTGAAGTTTGCTCCAAATTAACCTACGGAATGGGGGGGAGGGGTAGCATTTCAAGAAAAGAAGCTACACTGACATGAAATTAATATGGAACTATTTTTTTACTGACTTCCCCTTTTTTTAAATATTTTTATCAAAATATTACTGTATATGTATGCAAATATACATTAATAGAAAACAAACCATATTAATATTTTTCAATATATATACATTATGTATCACATGTTTCCTCTCTGTATAACTATCATCAGTCCAAAATTACATAAATTGCTCAATTCCTTCCTTCCCTTGAACTTCCTTGTTCTGCATGTTTTGCTCACACAATTTCCATTTATTTCTATGTAATTTGCTTCTTCCCTTTTCTAAAGATCCCTCTTCCAGTTCTGTTATCTCTTTTACAATATTCAGTACATCATACATAGTTTAGACTTTGATTTCTATCATAGATGTAAACACTTCATAATCATGGATTAAAACTGAAATCGGTCTCTATCAACCTGGGTATGATGTGTCTTTACCGTCTTTAGGTAATACAACCGCAACAGCTTTCTTCCAAGATGTTGGTGCTCCGCCTCCTTTCAAAATACTGTTAAACAAAATGTTCCAGATCTTTATCACTTTCCCCTCTTAACGTCTGAACTTCTACAAGAATAATGTGTTCCTAGAAACTTTCTTAAAGATTGCGTATACATCACCCTTTTTATCTCATCTCCTCTTAAGTGTTAGTTGTTGACTCTCATCTACATCTAATCTTGCAAAATTAAAATTTCCATAAATATTTCAATGTGTGCTCTTTCTTGATTTCCATATTTCTTTGCTTTATACAAATGTTCATACAATTTCCAAAATATCTCTAAAACATCTACAGGATTTCTGGTTATTTCTCTAGCTATAGGCTCCCTAAGTTGGTTACAACCTGTTCTTCTTTCTGTTACCTAAGAGATGCTGTGTACTACATGAGATGTCAAACAGCCACATTTTAATTCTGTTA
Source organism: Protopterus annectens (assembly GCF_019279795.1). NCBI lineage: Eukaryota > Metazoa > Chordata > Ceratodontiformes > Protopteridae > Protopterus > Protopterus annectens. The sequence continues at coordinate 871,940,403 of NC_056733.1, forward strand.
CAGCTTTTAAAACTAATGGATCCACAAATGTGCATTCCTTGATTATAGATTTGTGCTTCTTGGAAAGGAAGAGCTACAGCAACAATATTAAAGTAAGTGTTAGGCAGGCTGAGACTTAATATGGTGCATCCCATCAGGCATTACTAATTCAAATAAGGTATACATGAAAGCACTTACCACTGATGGTGCAAAACCTTAAATATGCTTGACTTTGGAGATGGTTTTTCTAGCAGTACAATGTCTTGCAGCATATCAGTGGCTGGTGTCATGTCTGCTGGGTTCTCAATACAACGCCAGGCAGCACGCAAGTGGCTGGTGACACTGTCAACGATTACTATCATGCAGACATGGTGTCGGGAGGGGGGTTTACCAAAGTCAGCAAAATAACAATTGGTTCCACAATTCTAAGAATTTAACACAGGCTCTCATGTCTGTTAAATGGTCTGTTTGGTATGTCTACCTTTAGATGATACTGTGCATTTCTCCAACTCAGTGTTGTTTACTATCTTAAATGACATGGTATCACTGCATAATATACAAGTCAAGCCTATTAACCTTCTCTGGATCACACCCAACATAAAAAATGTTATGTAACTGAGAAGTCATCTTTGATTAGTCAATGACAATTCAAGATCATTATCAAATTTAGGGAATGTAAAACTCAGGTCAAAGATTCCTTTATTTCTAGCAAGCTGAAAAGTATCTCTGACAGTAGTGCAGAGACATTAATACCCTTAGAATGTTCTAGTGTATCATTGCCCAGCCACTTAACTTGATTCATAACTCTGTTGTTTCCTCTTTCCACTATTTTAGTGACTGTAAGATTGACACTTCTGTAAATACTTCCGTGACTCAGTCGAGGAAAGTATGTCTTCTTCTCCAATGAGTGACATTCATGCTTTTGGTCATACAGAGGGCCTTGTGATCACTCTGAAGACATTCCGGACTGACTTCATTTGCAGCTTCCTACTTAAAATGAGATTGCAGCAGTCAACCGCCTTCCAGTTAAATTCCAGAAAACTGCTGCTGCTGGACTAACGTCTCCCATTATGATCGCAAACAGCAATTCAGTCAAGGAATGTTCTAGTTCTATCCCTACCCTATTGAAAATAGCTCTTGTAGTACAAACTCATAAAAATGGAGACTTGATTGCTCTAAATAATTCCTGACCTATTGTCCATTTGATCCCCGACTTAGAGGTAGTATTTTGAGAAATATGTTCACTTACAGCTATTGTAACACCTCATTATTTTGTATCATCTGACACTTTCAACATAGGATTAGGCCCAGTCATGGAAATGAGGCTGCCTTCCTTTATACCTTAGGATTCACTTGCAGCCACATACTTCAGGACATGAGAGTTGATTCACTCTTTTTGTGGATCATTCCAAAGCTTTTTGACACTGTCTGTTATGCCAGATGTTTACCAACATTAGGCAACTACGGACTTTCCCCTAGTGCCACTAAATACTTATTTGGTAACCTGGAAAGGAGATGACAGTTTCTTAAATGGAATGATGCCATCTCCCCATCCTCCCACCACTGATGTTGATGTCCCTCAATTAGATTAGGACTAACCTTCTTCACTGTCTTTATCAGAGATATGATCCATTACTGCCAGGCTACCAAACTTATTCAGTACACTAATTCATTTATTTTTATATTTATCTATCTATCTGTCTGTCTGTCTATCCTTTGCTAACTGGGTTAGTTCTGGTAGGCTAGAGGCTTCTTTTAAGAGGCTATCAGAAGAGGTATTTCTACTACTGTTACTATTACTAGAGGTACTGTGTGAGCTTTTATATCCAAATGAGCTACCACCAACTCAAGCAGATAGGACCTCAGTTTTACATTTCATCTGAAGGACAAATGACCTCTGACTTCGCTATCTAGCTGACAGTTCAGATTCCAAAGTCTTTTCAAAACTGACTTGGCTCAGATCCTTGGACTGTACTCTTAATATTGCCAAAACTAAAATAATGCTATTTGCAAGTAAAAACCATCTGACTGTGGCTGGCAATCTTTGCTTGCCAAATGGCTGCCGTCAATTCTATATCACTTTTTCTAGACAAAGCACTAATGAAGGAAGTAGCATCATTCAAGCTTGTAGATATCATAACAGACAATGCATTAATGTTTGATAAATGATGATGCATTATTGTGGCTGAAAACAACTAGAAGTTTGGTAGATTTTGTCAAGTGAAAGCTCATTTATTCTGCAATGCTACACTTGACTCTGTAAATGTGTACTTGTGTTCATCGCTGCTACACTCAGATCACTTACAGTACTTACAGGCCTGTAATACTAACGTTTGCAAAAACACGAGCAAGTACAAAACCGGACTGCAAAGCTTTTCTTTAATCAGTCTGAATTAGTTAGAATCTGACAAACGTGTTCTTTATTCTGCTTAGGTTTACCTATAAACTCATCCATCCTTACCCAATATACTCATAGCAAACTACTACAAAAACTCATAGCAAACTAAGGAATTCCTTACAACAGTTAATGTTCCTAACTTTAAAAATAAAAATGGTCAGGCTCATTTTCAGATATATATTGGTAAACACTGGAACAGAATTCCCTACCTCCCACCCATTTTAGGCTCAATTCTGCAAAACATTCTTTTAAAGGTGAACACACAAGTCATAAGTAAAGGCCAGTTAAACCAAAATGTTGTCTAAAACACAAACTTATAACTGGACACCAAGAACTGATATAAATACTTTAATAAGTAGAAAAAAATAATAACTGTACAAATGTGTTTTCACAACTGCTTCATCAGGAGAGGAATAACTTTGAAGTAACATTAAACTAAAGTTGGCATTTCCGGTATATCTGCAAAGCATAGACAGAACAGTAATGATGGGGAAACTAATCCTGTTTTATTGACTAAGATGAACTTGTTATTAGACCATTGATTTCTTGTTAAATGATGAGCAAGTAGAAAAAATATTCTTTGTGACAACGTATGGAATACATACAGAGGAATTGGTTAAAATAGTTATGTTTTATTGGAAATATTTGACCCAAGATCCCCTTTTGGGAGAATTATTACCTCAAAGACCTATGGTGTCATATAAGCGTGGAAAAAGTATTAAGGATATGTTAGTTCATGCTAACTTTATTTTTCCAGTCGCAAGATTGACTAAATGTATATTAAATTCTGGTTTTAAAGCATGTGGACATTGTAGTATATGTAGCCACACAATAAGCTCTTTCGATAGAATAAACGGAAAGAAATTTGATGTGAATGGTAGTTTTAGTTGTATAACAGAAGGAATTGTTTATGTGCTTAAATGTGAGCGCAATTTATTTTATATAGGAGAATCTAAACAAAATCTTTGTATTAGATTTTTAGAACACTTGAGAAATATTAGAAATGAAAAAGTGGAAAGCCCATTGGGCTTACATTTTAAAAAGTATCATGATAGTGATGGAAGTAAATTAATAGGCACAGTTTTGGAAAAAGTGAATTGTGAAAAAGGTGTATGCTTAAAAAACAAATTGCAATGGAAAGAAGCACGTTTTATTCTAAAATTTGATACTCTATATCCTAAGGGGTTAAATAGAGAGCTTAATTGGGAATGGTTGTTATAATTAATTGTTTTTTAATTGTTTAATTGTTTTATTAGTATTGTTTTTACTACATAAAAAGAAATGAGAATTGATATTGTTATACTCTGTTAAAGGCTTATGCCGAGGTGCTGGAGAAGTCTATTTTCAGTATTTCGAAAATAAATTCTTTGGATTTACTGGTTGAGTCATTCCTTGCATTGATTTCTTGTTATCTAATCCCACCTAACCATTCTAGCAATAGACAAACTATTGTAACATTTTCCGGGAAGTAGCCTTAAGTTGCATATAAAAATCTCATGCTGCCAAGAGAAAACAATAGCATCATAGCTTGCTACCTTGAGCCTCTTAGCAAAGCAAATGAGTTATTGTCCGTCAGCATAGCACAACTACTGCCATGTTTAGATTTGTAAAAAAATAATCTCCACAGAAATGCAAGCAAATTTGTCTCAATACTCTTCTTTGATCTCTGCAAGGCTTTTGATACTGTTTTCTCACCAAACATGGCCACATAAACTTTTCACATGTGGACTCAGTTACCCATCCCTACAGCTCTACAGTGGTTTCATAGTAACCTACCCAATAGAAAACAGTCAGCTAGGTGGAAATCTACCTTTCTTACTTTCATTCCTACATACACAAGCATCCCATAAGGACCTATACTTGGCCCACTATGTATAAACAGCTTCATTAATGATATTCATACTTCCACAAAACAGGCTACCATTATCCAATATGCAGATAACTCAACTCTGCTTAGCCTGTAACCTAATTTGCTTTTTAACAACAAACCCAAGAGTCCTTCTCAGATGTAGAAAACTGGCTAGAAAACTCACAACTTATTTTAGATACTAAAAAGACTAAACTAATGCTTTTCACTCCTAAACAAGTTTCAGATCAGAAAGCCTTGTCTAGCAAAACCTCAGCCACCAACACCACCATTGAAAAAGTCAGCCATACCAAGCTACTTGGTGTTACTATCACCGAGCAACTTAAATTTGGCCAACACATAACAAGAAACAATAAAAAATGTCAAAAATGCTAGGCCATTTGTACAGGATTAAGCATTTCCTCAGTCAACTAGAAAAAAAGATTGCTACAACTTCCTCCTTCCCGCTGTCGTCTATGTTTCACCAATTCTAATTAAGTTTCAAGTTACCCAATAGTGTTATAATAAGCTTGCTAAATTTGCAGCAAGCCACTGATATAAAACCAATCACTGTGTTTCACTAAAACCACTCAACTGGACTCAATTCTCAATCCACCTCTCCTTCTCACAACTTGTCACTGCAAATAATCTTATCTACAAGCCAGACAGCTGCCTAATTAAAAAAAAAACATACACAATCAACCTATACTCACCTAACCATTCCCTACGCTCATATGATAACCTGCTTCTCAGCTTATCCAAATGAAACAACTAAGCAGGAGACTCCTTCTATTTTATGTATATTCCTAAGCTTTGGAATTCCATTCCTGCAGCTTTGAGACAAATCAGACTTTTCCAGACTTTTAAAAATTCAGTTCCCACAATATCTGTCTTGTTCAACCCCAAGCTAGCTGATATCACCTATACAATGGCCTTCATATTGTCATACTAAAATATGTAATTAGTTTTCCTCATGATTGGCCTCAGTTTTTTCTACTTTTCTCCTCTGTCCAACCCCTTAACCTTCTCATCTTATTACCCCCTGCCTCTCCCAACATTCTCACTGCTTTATCACCCCCATCATGCCCCAGGAGCAACTGTTATGTCTGCTAGACCCTCCCCAGCTATACCCTGCATTGTCTTTACTCCGTTATCTTTTAAGCTGTAGTACAATTATACTCCCCTCGTCTGTCTCACCTTTCACCTAACCATTTTTCTTACTTATTCCCTGCTCTCTTCCCAATATCACACTCACACTAAAGTTATCATTCAGCTCTCCCTGGTAAACATCTACCCATTCAGATCTAACATTCTTTACATTTTTTCCGTTCGGAGGTAAGATTATTTACACTGCTACATCCTACCGTACCTAAATCCAGTTCTTTGTACATCACTGTCTACCTTCATGGTTTATTTTTCAAGCCACAGCTCTACTTCCTGCCTATTTATTCCTCTGACTTCTAGAAGGAAATGTTAAATTGGGATTTCTATATTGCATTGTTTGATTTTACACAATATGTATTTTTCTTATAATGACTGTATTTCTTTTGATTTGCTTGTACATATTTTCACATGTAACTACTATGTATTCTTAATTTATATATGTTGGAACTTTCCATGAGCCTCCACTGAAACCTTCTGTCCATATATTCCTAGTATAAAAAAAAATAAATAAAAAAATGAATAATAACTAAATTGCCTGAGATAGTGCACCCTCCTTGGTAAACTCTAAGCCTAACAAATGGGGTCAGAGTTCAAATCAGGATACGTGATGTGGTACTTGAATATCAGTCATCATCACAGACCTAACAGCACTTTAAATATCAGCATTATGGTAAAAGGGGGGTATTATGGCTGGTGTGCTGATAACTTCCCTGGTTTGTGTTGATAAATGACACTGGTTCACGTACTCATCTCATCTTTTGACAGACATGATAAAATAACAGTTCCATCTACTTGTTTTTCTGTGTGCTTTTTCTTACTATGCCTGATGACCATTAAGCCTCCCTTCCTGGGTATTCTCTGGAGGTTTCTGCCTTCACAACCATCCTGAAAATTACAGCATATTGTTATCAAGGCCTAAACCCTTCCCTGAGGAAGATGGATGGTTCACATCACCACTGAGACCACAATGTCCTCACCAATGCAGGTGAACACTCCAGTGCACTAGCACTGAGTGCTACTGCCAAATTGGCCTGTTACAGCACTACCCTCCTCCCAGAGTTTGTGACATTGAATGGCCCCATACCATCCCCTTCTCTCCCAGGATGGTCACATGGTCCCTAACTTGCCAACCCTGTCGAGTACCAAAGCCATTCATTGATGTTGCATTACTTGGGCCATTGTAAGGTCTTTATTGCAATATACCACCAGAAATGGCCCAGTGTTGCCTATGTTTGCATAACAGGCACTCTTTTCTAGAATGAAAGGCATTTTAAGTCTTCTCTCCACTGTTTTCCTACTTTAATATTCTTTCTTTTCTATTTATTCCCACAATTGTAAAACAACTGAAAGAGTGTTTTATGTGCTCCTTGTGAGACTGGGTTATAGCTGGGTTGTAGCTGAAAAGTGTCAACAGACCAGTCCATGAACCTGGTCAACAAATAGAAAATAAATAAATAAATAAATAAATGGATAAAGCCAAAACATATTGTTATCTTCAGAAAGCAGCATCTGCAATGGAGAGTTCAAGGAAGAGGACAGCAATAATCATCCCAAGATGTGAATCTGCTCAAAGAATTAGGCAGGATTTTCAGTTAGAAATTGCTCTAAAATGTTACACATTTTACATGTGCTTTATGAGTCATGCAGCCTGGCAGCTGTTTGACTGCCATTCATCATGAATAAGTGAGCAATAGAAACACTTATAGGTTCATAGGAGGTTACTAAGCTATTGGCCCTAAGGCCTTTATAAGCCTAGCCATGTTATACCCTTGTTCCCTTATCGACCAAGTCATATGGTCTATATTTGCAGTGCAAATCTAAGATCACCAACTGCCCTTATCCAAGAAGGACATAGATGACACCCCCAGGGTAAATTTACGATATCCCATATAGTTGCCTAAATTATGCTTAAATAGGATCATTGCGGAGCTCTGTTTTACGTGAATTGGAAGTTTGTTCCACAGGAGTGGTAATCTCTGGGAGACATTGAGACATGTGACTTGCAGATGTGCAACATTTCCATTAGGGCAGGTCCGAGACTGCTCTGTAGGCCAGGCACAAGCCACTTCTCAGCAGCCTGTAAAATACAGATGACAGTGACAGGGCCTTCAGTCTGTTCTTGTAGGTCATGTATTAAAAGTCATGAATGTTCTTGGTGAGAAACCGCTGAGGTCTCTCCAGCTGCTACAGGTGTCTGGTTAGGTACATACAGAAGGGAGCATTGCACTCTATTAGTGGTCTGATGAGGGATGAGTACAGGGGAGTTATAACATCCTTAGCTCTGGGATACAATGCCCTTAGTTCTGAGATGTGCAATATAGAAGGTATTCCTTACCACTGTGGACACATGGTGGTCAAAGTTCAGGTTGCTATCAACCTGTGTTTCCAAATTTCTCACCACAAGGTTTGAGTTAAGGGGGGGGTACTGTTAATATTGTAATTTGCAGGGACAAGGGATGATAATGCATTTTTTGCATTTAATTTAGGTCCTTGGCTTTGGCACCAGTCATTTGTCTGTGAAAGCCCTTTTTTGTAATATGTCAACATCGTTGGGGGACTCAGTGACTGCCCCCAATTTGCAGTCATCAGCGAACCTGGTAAGCCACAGGCTATCTATTTTTACCGGGACTTCTGAGAAATCTATTACAGACAGTAGGGGGCCCAGCCCAGATCCTTGTGGTAAACCACTGGTAACTGATCTGCAGGTAGAGGTGGAATCTCCAACTTTGACTGTGTGCGTTCTGTTGGTGAGACATTTGGCTGCCCATCTAGTGACATATTGGTTAATTACCAGCTGGGTGAGTTTCTCAATGATGCCTGAGTGGGGGATTGTGTCAAAAGCCTTGGCTAAATTAAGATAGGCTGTATGTACTGTTTTGCCTTCATCCAAGGCTTTGGTGACATTCTCGAAGAAGTCCACCAGGTTTAATATGCATGATCTAAGCTTAACAAAGCCAAACTGGGTCAATTCAAGAGTTTAAAAGTCACCTATATCTTTGTTGATAAGGCAAATGATGATTCTCTCCATGATCTTGCAGATAAGGATGGTTAGACTTATGAGTCTATAGTTCCCAGGGTCGGTTGATTGAAGCCCCCCTTGTGCAAGGGAATTACTGTTGCTGTCATCCACTCTGCTGGGACAAAGGCAGTACTTAGACTGTGGTTGAAGAGAGTACCAAGCGGCTCCACTAGGTCCTGTTTTAGACCATTTAGTAGGCAGCCTGGGATGTTATCCCGTCACACAGAGGCTGTATTTTTGGCCATAGACAGTGCAGTTATGACCTGCTCTTTGGAGATACTAGGCAGAAGGCTGGTAACAGGTATCCTTTGGGGTATGTCTGGTGAGAATGGGGGGGCGGTGAAGTTTCCACCAAATATGTCTGCTAGCAGGTTGGCAATGTCCTCAGGGTCAGCATGAGTGGTACCGTCCACTACTAATTCTGCACAAAGCTGGGCCTTCCCTTTTAGATTTCTGACATAGCTAAAGAATGCCTTGTGATTATCCTTAGCTAGGGATGCTAGTTTAGCTTATTAATTGGCTTTAGAGGACTTTACAAGATATCTAATTTGCTTGTTCAAGCTGCAGATGGTGTCCTTCCTCTGCTGAGTCAGTTCCCTCTTGATCTTAGACATTAATTTCTTCCTCTTGTTGTATAATTTATTTATGATTAATGTCCACCAGGGTAGATTGTTTTTTTTTTTTTGTTCGTTTTTTGTGTGAGGATCTTGTTTTGATCCGTTCAGATACACCTGAGTCTATTCATTTGTACAAGCATTATACAGGGCATTTGTGTACACCTCTGTATAGGAGCCATTGTTGACAATGGTAGCTGGGGGTTTAGTTTGAACCTATTTTGCCATTGATTATGAGGCTATAGTTTGCTTTGGATTAATTTTTCATCCTTTTTGCTTGGGGGGGGTCAGGTATGATTGTTAATTTGAACAAGACAGAATTATGATCAGACCTTAACAGGGAGAGAAATACACAGGAGGTAGTGCAGAGACCCCCCTCATGTTGTTGAGTACTAAATCTAGTACACTCAAACCCCTTTTAGGGGTGCAAACTATCTGCTCCAGAACATTTGTATTAACAAAATCCAGGAACCTTAGGGCAAGTGTGTTTGTGCTCACATATGACTCCCAGTTGATGGAAGGATAGTTGAAATCACCCATGACCAAGGTGTTTGGCTGTAGACTGAGTGACTCAGGTAGGTCCAGGTAGGCAGAGTGGTTCTCGTGGTTTATGGTGGAGGACCTATAGCTAACAATGATACAGAAGAGGGTTTTACCTACAGTTAGTTGGACTTGGAGTAGCTCTAGGGAGTCATACTGTTTGACCAGTCTTGAGGTGTATTTGTCTTTAATCAAGATGGATACACCTTTGCCTTTGGTTCTTACATGCTCATTCTGAGGTCTGAATGTGTGGAAGGCATTGAAGCCTTGCATGGCCAGGGTGGTCTCTGTGGCCTTGAACCATGTCTCTGTGACTGCACAGACATCAACATTTTCCATGGTAAGGAGTGCTTCCAGTGAGTGTTTCCGAGTTAGACTCCTAGGATTAAGCAGTATAACCTTGAGCTTGTCTGTAGCCAATTTTTTTACATCAGGAATTTTGTTGTTATGACATTGCCTAAAAAGGCACTATTGGGGAGGCAAGTAAGAGGCAACAGGTGAAGACCATTTCTGGCAAAGCAGCGTGGTCTGTTGACGATATCTTTCAAGGCTGACAGATACTGGGTCCCCCTGTATTGACACCAGAAGCTAAGCCAATTGTTGAAGTCAATCAATTTTTGTTTATATTGAGGCATCATCCTGGGTGAAGGTAGAATGCTGCTTAGGGCTAGGGACATACCTGCCTGGGACACATAATCTGAGAGCTCGGTCATGTTTTTCTCTTCATATAGTCCAGTGAGGTACGTCTCAAGTCATTCACTCCAACATAGACTATGACAGAGTCATAATGGTACTTGATCGGACATTGTGTTCTTTTCTTCATGATTCAGTTAGCATATGGACATCCAAAACTCAATCCTAGCATAAGAGACTCTTTTCCTATAGTCTGATATATATTTGCCCACACCAGACTATCTGCATGTTGTGGGAGCAAGTCACTGGAGGAGGTCACCAGTTGGGTCTGTACACCCAAGTAATTGGGGATTCAGATACTAAAAAGTTGTTATGGTAGTTCCAAAGATCTGACATTGTGTTCTTGTCTTTTTTCTTCTAACCCCACTCTGACCATCAAGCCTGTCTCTCAGCCCCCCCCCCCCCATAGAAGCAGGAGGCCACAAACCCTTTTGTTTCCCTGTGAAGCACTGAAAGTGCAACTGTCATCCTTGGTGAGGTTAGCGATCTTTTTGTTTTATTCCACTATACTCCTTTGTCCTATGATTTTAATGTAAGTACCTATGCCAATGCACACAGGCATGCTTCCACACATACAGTCTCTTGTGCACACATGGTCAGTATGGTCCTCCATTCATGGACAAACTATGGCCCATCCCACCAAGGTCTGACATTTGCAGTTTTTCTCCCACTAACAACCACGTCAGCTTCTCTAGCACTTGAACAGGTAGTCCTGCTCAGATCATCTGGGGCAGAGAGAGGAATTTGTCCATCTAAACCATAGAGCACCCTGGCTTAGAACTCTTGATGTGTATTTGTAAGAGGGAACAACTGCGATCCCTGATAGATTCTATGGGTGTTTTTGCATTGGGAACACTGTGGCAGTTCTGCCTAAGTTTCGTTATAAAAGTGTCTGTTCATGCTTATGCAGCAATTGAGCTGTAATAAATATTTTCTTTGTGAAAATTCTGTAACCTCCAAGGTCATTTATTGTTTTAGTCAATGTTAAGTCACAGCAATTTTCAAAACATCCTTTCCCCACTCATTGATGTAAACAATCTGAGCCAGCATTTATTGATATATTCTTTGATGCCTTGTGCGAGTATTTTCATCACTTTGTACTAGATCAGTTGAAAAAAGTATACATTAAACAATGGAAGGTGATTCATTTATGACTATCTTCTCCCTGGTTTTCTTCTGGTGGTCCCTTTCTCTTGTGTCTATGAAGGAGAAGGGTCCTGTGGCTTTCAACTTCTTTGCTCAAGAATCAGAGGCAAAGGCAAAAACAATAATGAGGGAATGGTGCCCCAAACCAATAATTCCTCTAATTAATTTAAAATGTTAATAGAACAACAGGTTTTACATCAGAATGCATTTCCTAAAAGGTAAGAAGCACAAACGTCTACCGCGTGTCATTATTGGCCTATTGTAATCCCTAATAATCTACTAGATAATCAAAAGTTTTAAAATATGAGGAAACTGGGAGCATTTTGCAAAATCAGGACAGTTACCCTTGCTTTTTTAATACACTTGATGGGAGTGAGGATTTGAGTTGGAATAGACACTAGAGACAGCACTGGGTTTTGGAACTATGTTAAAGTGGCTGGCTTGCTTGCTTTTTATGCATATATTATATTGATTTATACCATTAATTCTTGTTTCTGCCTTATAATCCACCATTTGCCCATACATTGTTTTAACATTACATTCTGATATAATGTGTTTTTATAAGAACCTAAAGAAAGTTCTTTGAATTGCAAAAATAGTTAAATACTTTTCTTAGTTATTTGCTAATGCAGTCTTTTCCTGTTCCATTGTTGTTTTTTGCCTACTATAATTTTATTACCACCAGCTCTAACAATAGGTTGCAGGCACGTACTATTGTTTCAGTAAAGTACTACATCCTTATATTCTTTCCAAACTTCCATCTATGGCTTTTGGCATGGCCTTGTGTCCTTTTTAAATGTGCTCCCTGCTTGTATAATGTTCATCTCTGTAATGTAATCACAGCCTTCTGTAATGCTGCTCAGGGTAACATACTTCAGTTTTTGTATGCTGTTTATTACATAGCTACGATACCATTTTAATTTCATTCTTTTGTATTATCTTTTGTGTATGTCACTTTTGAGATGCAGCTTCCAGAAGGGGATGTAGCACTCTCAGTTCTGTGTCACCTGTTACCTGTGCTGCAGTAGCACCATTAACCTTTCATGAGGTGCTGACACTTCTCCCTGTATACCTCAGTGACACCAAAGCAGTACCCATTACTCCCAGATAAGGACATTGTGCTCTCAGTAACACCTGTTACCTGTGATGCAGTAGTACCATTAACTTTTCATGAGGTAGTGATACTTCTCCCTGAGCACCTCAGTAATATCAAAGTTACACCCCCTGCTCCCAGATGGGGACATTATGTTCATAGGTTCATAGGTTCATAGGTTCATACTAGGCTATCTGCCCTAGGGCATTTATAAGCCTAGCCAGAGTGTGTTTGGCTTTCGCCACCCATTTTAAATTAATTTTGCTATGCCTTTTTTTGAGGTTAGTATACTGTGCCTCTGTCTAACAGTGACACAGAAGTGATAGCCGGGGTAAACCTACGATCTCCCATCTACTCATCAAGATTCCTCTTGAAGAGAGTCAATGTGGGACTCTGCCTAGCCTGGACTGGGATTTTATTCCAGAGTGACGGGAGCCTCTGGGTTATGAATCTGTCCCTCCAGCATGTCCTATTTATTTCAGTGCTGAGGTTCAAGTCTCGAGCGTAGCTCGATGGGATTTGGATTTTCTGAGGTGCAGCATGTCCATTAATTCCGGGTTGGACATGGCTTTATATGTCAGGCACAGATCGCCTTTGAGCAGGCAGTATGCCACTGAGTAGAGCTGGAGTTTCTTTAACCGGGCAGCATATGGCATCTGTTTGAGCCCTTTGATCCTCTTGGTGAGGTACTTTTGGGGTCTTTCCAGTTGCTGCAGGTGTCTGGTAAGGTACATCCCAAAAGGGGCATTGTACTCAATTATGGGCCTGATGAGGGATGAGTAAAGAGGTACGATGACCTCCCCTGATCTAGATGTGAATCCCTTCATGATTAGGTGGGCTATATAAAATGTTTTCTAACCACTTTGGCCACGTGGTTGTCAAATGAGAGATTGCTATCAACTTGGGTCCCCAGGTCCCTAATGACTTCTTCTGTACTTAATGGATTACCACCTATGTGGTAATTTGTGGGCACTTTGTTTTTGCCAAAGGGATGACTATACACTTTTTGGCTTAGCTTGAGGCCATGGCTCTGGCACCAGTTGTCTGTTTCTATGAGGCCCTTTTGGAGGATGCTTGTGTCGGCTGGAGAGTTGATTATGGCCCAGTTTGCAGTCATCTGCGAACTTGGTCAGCCACAGTCCTTCCGTGTTGGCCTGTACCGAGAAATATATACCGAACAAGAGAGGTCCCAGGACTGAGCCTTGTGGGATGCCACTTGTAACTGGTTTGGAGTCTGACATGGCTCCAGCAATTCTAACCATGTGGGTTCTGTCCTTGAGCCAGTTTGCAACCCATCTAGTGACATAGGGGTTTATATTTAAGCTGGTGAGCTTATCTATAATGCCCGAGTGGGGTATTGTATCGAAGGCTTTGCGAGGTCCAGGTAGGCTGTGTGAACCACCTTCCCTCGTCAATGGCCTTGGTGACTGTTTCAAAGAAATCAACCAGGTTTAAGAGGCAGGATCTGCCCTTAACAAAGCCAAACTGGGTAGGATCCAGTGTCTGTAGGTCCCCAATATCTTTATTTATGAGGTCCATGATGATCCTTTCCATAGCTTTGCAGACCAAGCTAGTCAGGCTTATGGGGCGATAGTTTCCAGGATCCGTTGAGGCACCACCTTTGTGGAGAGGGACCACTGTTGCTGTACGCCACTCTTTGGGTACATATCCTGTAGTAAGGCTAAGATTGAACAGTAGTTTTATGTTTGGGTTTAGCTCTTCTTGGAGTTCATGTAGGACGCAGCCCGGGACACCATCTGGTCCCATTGATGCTGTGTTTTTTGCTTTGGAGAGGGCGGCTCATGTTCTCAGTATTCTGACACCTATTACCTGTGCGGCAGTAATACCATTAACTTTTCATGAGGTGCTGACACTTCTCCCTGACTACCTCTGTAATACCAAAGTTACACCCCCTACTCCTAGATGGGGACATTATATTCTCAGTATACTGACACCTATTACCTCTGCTGCAGTAGTACTATTAACCTTTCATGAGGTAGTGACACTTCTTCTACACCTCAGTGACACCAAAGCAGTACCCATTACTCCCAGATGAGGACATTGTGCTCTCAGTAACACCTGTTACCTGTGCTGCAGTAGTACCCTTAACCTTTCATGAGGTGCTGACACTTTTTGTACACCTCAGTGACACCAAAGCAGTACCCACTCTACTCCTATACTTCACTGTCTGGTCTGAGGACATTAAAATAGCAACACCTGAGCTCCCTTGTACTTGTTTGACAGACATCCCCACCCCCAAAATGCAATTTCTCTGTTTATGTGTATATTTTTAAAGTACTTACACAGGACACATGGTGGTACATTCCAGCACTCTTTGACTGCGTTTTGATTCCATCAGGCTGTCTTTGCTTCAGTTCTTTAAAATGTTATCCTGTTGTTCCCCCTTGTATTATCAGCAGGGTGAGACCAGTACAAACCACAGTATTGTCCTGTGGTGAGGACACACAATACCATCACACTACATACACCATCATGCCATCCAGTAAACATCTGTGAACCACCAACAAAGCCTCCATCTGTGCTCAGATAACAGCACTTGACCAAACTGTATATTTATCAAATGAGGTCACAGTTGTGGTTTTGCCCTTCTCCAGAGGTGCAGTGGCCATGGAGATTATTATATAAGCACAGGATACAGAGAGATTTATTTATTTTAATTTGTCTGCCATGATGCAGCACTGATCCAAACAAGTCATTTCCAGCAACTTCTGTGGTTACATAAACAAATAATGTAGGATAAAGCAGTTCATATGTAAATAATAGCAGTAATTAATTATTGTAAAGTAATTAAACATTTTAAAAA
This sequence comes from Protopterus annectens, assembly GCF_019279795.1. NCBI lineage: Eukaryota > Metazoa > Chordata > Ceratodontiformes > Protopteridae > Protopterus > Protopterus annectens. Next base: position 871,955,719 of record NC_056733.1, read on the forward strand.
TTCCTAGAAAACAATAACTGCTTAAGAGAGAGGTGAAAGGGATCACTGTTTAGACAATGTGCAATAGTAGTTTGGAAAAAAAAAACCCATTAAAAACAACATTTGTTAGTGTTCGATATCAGCAATGTTGTCCAAAGGAGGCAAACAGATATATCTGTCTTTCTATATATATTGATGTCCAACAATTGGTCGAAACATTCATTTGTCGAATGGCAACTGATTGAACACGATTCATCAATCAGCAGCCAATTGAAAATCAATATAAAAAACAAATATCACCTTTTTTTTTGCAGGGGGCAACTCCCCCTGCACCCCTCATGTTGGGGGCTGGGCTCCTTACACCCCCTGCTAATTATATATTCTCATTCCAAGATTTCAGTATAGTGGGAGAAAGGGAAAATACCTGAATCCCCACTCTACTGTGATCACATACAAAACAATTGCTGTTATATTTAGCTGTCATTCAGGGTTGCCAGATTTCCGACTGGCCAGGTAGGGACAAAGTCAAGACTTAAAAAAAAAAAGGTCTTTCACTGTAAGTGAAGACTAAAAAAAATCACAGTTCCGCATTATACAGAAGTAGCTCTGTGTTTATTTTTATAAATAAACACAGAGCTACTTCTGTTTAATGCAAAGTTCTGCATTACTGCATTACACAGAAGTAGCTCTGTTTTGTGATGTTTTGATTGGCCCGTATACCGGCATACGGGCCAATCAAAATCGGAGCTTCTTGTGTTTAATGCGAAGTTCTGCATTAAACACAAGAAGCTCCGTGTTTAGCGATTTTGATTGGCCCGTATGCTGGCCAATAAAAAAAAAAAACAAAGCAGAGGCTGCCCGGGATTTAAACCGGCAGTGCGGGACTCGGGATCAGGCTGCTGATCTCGGGACAGTCCCACCCAGATAGGGACGTCTGGCAACCCTGCTGTCATTACAAAGACATGTATCTGGAACATTTCTCCCCGGGTGTCTGCTGAAAATTGGCTTTGTTCCAAGTCAGACTTTCCCGGTAAACAAATGTTAAATAAAAAAATAAATATTTGATCAGCTGATTTTCAGTTGATCATAGCATTTTTTTGGGGGGGGGGTTTAGACAAGCTGTCATTCAACAACTTGTTAAGTAACCCAAATATATATACATACACACACACACACACACACACACACACACACACACACATATATATATATATATATATATATATATATATATATATATATACATATTTTATACCCTTACAGAGAGAGACAGTGGGGGGGAGGAAAAGACAGATTTACACAAGAAGGTCTACACAAGTAGATGAGTAGATGAAGACAGTAGGATAAACTGGGAGTAGAAATCCTTTAACAGATGACAGTATTAGCAAAGCAGCTGCAGTTAACATCTTTGAATAGATGCTTTTTCAGTTCTACTCAGAATTTGGAGTATGACTGGAGCTGATTTTAACCCAGAGGTTAATGATACCCGAGTCTTAGGATCAATTAATTCAGTGGTTGGTGTTTTGAAATTTATTACTAGGGATTATTAATTCTGATCATGTAGGTGGCAAAGATCTGAGATGATAAATGGTGATTCTAGCTGCAAGTCAACTATCATGCAAAGGAGAGATTTCCAACTTAAGAAGTTTAAAACAGAAGATACTCAAGTAATAGCTGTGCTCTGTGTTTAGCAGGTAACCATTTAGCTTTAATCAGACATGACGATGATGTTCAGTCTTCAGTGAGAAGGTATTGGATATGTAGAATTCATTGGATATTGTTTGCAATGGTGTTGAGGTTATTTTTGAATGCTGCAGAGATAACAGGGAGAACATATTCCAGCTGTCTGAGGAGAACACTATTTCTTATAGCATGTCAGTTGGTGACAGATAAAGATAAATATTTTTGGCTCTGAAAAGAAGGTTATTAATTTTTGTTTTAGCAATGTTTATATAATGTTTGAATTTTAGTTGTGGGTCTGGCCAGTTACCTACACAATGAAATTGATTACAAATTAGTCAAATGTAGGCTGGCATGGGTTATTTGCAAGTCAGAGAAAATAGCTGCAAGTTTTTGTTGAGAGCCAAATATCATAGCCAGTGTTTTATTTAAATTGAAAAAAAAAGTTATTGTTTTATCATCAATTAGAGATAAGGCTAAAATTAATTTTCTAGATCAGTTCTGATAATGTTTGGACAGGGATTATAACTGCATATTGCAAAATAATCTCTGCATAAAGATAATAGGAGGATGAGGAAATTGAATGGGACCATGTTGGCAAAGCAGAAGATAGTAAAGGTGACAGTGCAGGACTTTAGGCTCATAGGTAGTAACTATGCTTGCAGTCTAGGAGACTAGCCCAATTCCACAAAGCACTGTCAGGTTAAATAACTTCCTCAATTCAACACAGTCGGCAATGAAAGCTTTGGGAGTCAAAACCTGTACCACAATATGTAGCTAGTTAACAGCTCATAGACTTAATCCTCTGAGCTAACTGCCAGACTAAAATATACAGTCCCTGGGAGACTTGAACCCACAACCTTAAGCGACTATAATGTCAAAGGCACTTCCTTTACATGCTGAGGCTACAGAAGCAGTCCATACCTTTGGTGAGGAAAGCTGATGGAGAGATGTCAGGTTCCATTTTGACTCTAAAGCTTCTATGAGAAATGTAGTCATTAAATGAACTTAGGACTTTGGTACTCCTATCTATGAGTGAAAGAGAATTCAGAAGTAGAAGATACACAAGGTTGTGGGTTTTTATTAGGTCTATGAACAAAGACTTTGTGATGTTTTCCTTATCCACGTTAATCATGGTGATCAAATCTAAATCAGTCACTGTGATGCATCCAGACCGAAAATATGTTGTCAACAGGACAGCAGTGAGTAGTTATTTCATATAGGTAGATAAATAGCTGCATACATTGTTTTCAAGAGGTTTACCGAGAGTTGGAAGCATAGAGATTGGTCTGAACAGAGAGATGAAGATGAGGGGATATGGTAAAGGGAAGATGACAGCTTGCTTCCACATGTTAGGCATGACATCGTTATACAGTTTGACAATGAAAATGTGACACAGAAGGGTCACTAGGGATCATGGCACATGAAAATGAACCAAGGGAGGAGCCCTCAATCCCAGGGGGAATAAATCTGCATTTGTTCTAGTAGTTTTTCTATTTCTTTTGATTTAATAGCAGAGAAGTTAAGGACGGGTGTAAAGACTAGGGGAATCAATGCAGGTGTCAAGTGAGTGAATGAGGTTTGGAAAGTATTAGTAAATTCTTAAGGAAGTCAGCGGGTGAGGTGATTATGATTCTTCCTGATTCTGATTTCTGTTTGTTAGAATTGTCACCTGTATTTGAATAACTAATTTAGAAAATTGTTTGTGGCAATGGAATGTTGAAGATAATATAGGTTCATAGGTTCATAGGTTCATACTAGGCTATCTGCCCTAAGGCATTTATAAGCCTAGCCAGAGTGTGTATGGCTTTCGCCACCCATATTAAATTAATTTTGCTATGCCCTTTTTCAAGGTTAGTATACTGTGCCTCTGTCTAACAGTGACACAGAAGTGATACCCGGGGTAAACCTACGATCTCCCATCCACTCATCAAGATTCCTCTTGAAGAGAGTCAATGAGGGACTCTGCCTAACCTGGACTGGGATTTTATTCCAGAGTGAAGGGAGCCTCTGGGTTATGAATCTGTCCCTCCAGCATGTCCTATTTATTTCAGTGCTGAGGTTCAAGTCCCTCGAGCATGTAGCTTGATGGGATTTGGATTTTCTGAGGTGCAGCATGTCCATTAATTCCGGGTTGGACATGGCTTTATACGTCAGGCACAGATCGCCTCTGAGCAGGCGGTATGCCACTGAGTAGAGCTGGAGTTTCTTTAACCGGGCAGCATACGGCATCTGTTTGAGCCCCTTGATCCTCTTGGTGAGGTACTTTTGGGGTCTTTCCAGTTGCTGCAGGTGTCTGGTAAGGTACATCCCAAAAGGGGCATTGTACTCAATTATGGGCCTGATGAGGGATGAGTAAAGAAGCACTTTGTTTTTGCCAAAGGGGATGACTATACACTTTTTGGCATTTAGCTTGAGGCCATGGCTCTGGCACCAGTTGTCTGTTTCTATGAGGCCCTTTTGGAGGATGCTTGTGTCGGCTGGAGAGTCTATTATGGCGCCCAGTTTGCAGTCATCTGCGAACTTGGTCAGCCACAGTCCTTCCATGTTGGCCTGTACCTCTGAGAAATATAAACCGATAGAGAGGTCCCAGAACTGAGCCTTGTGGGACGCCACTTGTAACTGGTTTGGAGTCTGACATGGCTCCAGCTATTCTAACCATGTGGGTTCTGTCCTTGAGCCAGTTTGCAACCCATCTAGTGACATAGGGGTTTATATTTAAGCTGGTGAGCTTATCTATAATGCCCAAGTGGGGTATTGTATCAAAGGCTTTTGCGAGGTCCAGGTAGGCTGTGTGGACCACCTTCCCCTTGTCAATGGCTTTGGAGACTGTTTCAAAGAAATCGACCAGGTTCAAGAGGCAGGATCTGCCCTTAACAAAGCCGAACTGGGTAGGATCCAGTGTCTGAAGGTCCCCAATATCTTTATTTATAAGGTCCATGATGATCCTTTCCATAGCTTTGCAGACCAAGCTAGTGAGACTTATGGGGCGATAGTTTCCAGGATCCATTGAGGCACCAACTTTGTGGAGAGGGACCACTATTGCTGTACGCCACTCTTTGGGTACATATCCTGTAGTAAGGCTGAGATTGAACAGTAGTTTAGGTTTGGGTTTAGCTCTTCTTGGAGTTCATGTAGGACAGCTTGCTTCCACATGTTAGGCATGACATTGTTATATAGTTTGACATTGTAGATGGATTGTAGATATATTTATTTTATTTAACATTTGTTTACTGGGGACGTCTGACTGGGCCAGTAGCGCATTTTCAGCAGAGGCCCGGGAAGAAAAGCTCCACGTAAAACATATACAGTATAACAGTTCAAACTTTTACACTTCAGAAGAATTATACAATTCATAACAAAAGTATACTATACAATGAAAGAAACACAGTATTCAATGGAATAAATATTAACTAATGTTTGTACAATAACATACAATAACCCACAGTTATTTTTTTCAGAAAAGAGCTACAGGGTGAGTAAAAAGTGGGTAAATGTAAAGTAATTTCAGCCTGGTGAGGGGCAGGGGCATCAGCAGTTCTTATTTAAATGGATCTTCAGCAGGTTTTTGAATTGTGCTGAGCTTGTAGTGCTCAGTATATTCTGAGGGATGGAGTTCCGTATTTTAGAGATGTAATTAGAATAAACAGAGTCACCGAAGCTGTTGTTGGATTTTGTAACTTTTAATAGTAGTTTGTTAGAGGATCTCAAGTGCCTGTTGTTGAGGTATGTTTGTACTAGGTTGTGTATGGCTGGACATTTATCAGGTAGGTATACTATGGAGCTGGTTAGGGTAAGCTGATTTAAGGTTAAGAGGTTAGGAGGTTCTAGACATTTGAGTTGCTTCAGAGCAAAGCAGTGATGGGTTTTATAGTGCAGATTGGTGGTAAATCTGGCCATCTTGTGGTAACATGATTCAAGTTTGCATAAGTCAGTTTTCCTGAGGTTTATGAATATAGGGGAGGCACAGAGTAGGGTGGATATGAGATATGTCTTGGTGAGTGCTTGTCTGGAAGAGTTGGCAAGGTAAGCTTTAATTCTATAAAGAGAACCTAATTTAATGTGGGTCTTTTTGATTGCAAGTGATATACGCTTATCAAATTTGAAATCATTATCAGTAATCATACCTAGTAGCTTAGTTTGTGAGACTGGTTCAATTGGTGTGTGATTAGATAAAGTGATTTTAATGCCCTGGTTGCAATTGTTTGCTTTATGATAGTTGTTGGAGAATAGTGTTAGTTTGGTTTTGTTAAGGTTTGGGATGAGCTGCTATTTATTTAGGAAAGATTCGATGGCCATGAAAGATCTTTGGGTAACTTCCTGTAGTTGTGACAGGGAGGGTACGGCACAGATGATAGTGGAGTCATCTGTGTACTGTATGACTGTACCAAGGTTAGTTGCAGTGTAGAGATTATTGGTAAGGATTGAGAGGAGTAGTGAACCAAGTATTAAGCCCTGTGGAACACTTACTGTTATAGGAAGCAGAGAAGAAAGATCATCTCGCCAACTGACTGCTTGTTGATGATCTGAGAGGTAATTCTGGAACCATGAGAGGGTATTTTTTGATATGTCAAGGGATGCCAGCTCTTGTAGGAGCTGCTTATGGGACAAAGTGTCAAATGCCTTTGGCATATCTAGAAACATGGAGGAGACCATTTGGACATTATTTTTTAGTTGGTTAACAGTATTGGTAAAGTTAAGCAGGGAGGTGGTGGTACTATGGCCTGGCTGAAATTCATGTTGTGATTTGGTAAGGAGCTTATTGGTTACTAGGTGTTGCATTATTTGTGAGTGGATGCATTTTTCTAAAATTTTTGAAACAGGGATTAGTATGGATATTGGTCTATAGCTGAAGAAATCTAATGAGGTGCCCTCTTTGTGGAGAGGAATTGCATAGGAGATTTTCGAGATTGTAGGTACATACTGCTCAGAGATGGATCTGTTAATCAGAATTGATACTGCGTAGCAGATAACATCAGCTGCTAGTTTTAGTTATTCACTTGGTAGCTTGTTGGCAGCAAGAGTTGTAGGTTTTAGCTTTCTCAATAATTTCTTTATATTACCTGTTTGAATGTTTTGTAGGGAGAGTGTGGTAGGTGTGTTATGGGGGCCATTAACTACAGTATGAACAATTTGTTGTGAGATGTTTTTGTTTTTTATAAGTGAGAGTATAGAGTTTATGAAAAGGAGTTAAACTGGGATGCTATACTTCTTCTGAGTTTTGGGTATTTGGTGTTGGTGTGGAAGTACGGCCTGGATGTATACATTGTTTGATAGTACCCCAGAAATCTGTGGGTTATTTTGATGTTTGTACTGCATATGTTAGAATGGGTGGCCACGGTGGTGCAGCGGCTAGCATTGCTGCCTCACAGAAAGAGGTTCTCCCGTTCAATTCTCAACAGGGGTGCCTTCTGTGTGGAGTCTGCATGTCCTCCCTGTAGTCACGTGGGTTTCTTCTGGGTGCTCCGGTTTCCTCCCACATCCCAAATACATGCTGAAGGTGGATTGGACTCTCTAAATTGGCCCTAGGTGTGTGTGTGTGTGTGTGCGTGTGTGTGTGTGTGTGTGTGTGTGTGTGTGTGTGTGTGTGTGTGTGTGTGTGTGTGCGTGCATGTGTGCGAAGTCAAAAACTTCGAATGTTATAATATTAAACCCTTTAGTGCAAAAGCTAAGAATAGTGAAGCCTCAGAACATTAAAATTTTACCTCGGGTAAGATTTCGGTGGTCTGTGGCTTCACTATTTACAGCAGTGTGGTGTGATGGTTACGGACCGGGTTTAGGGTAGTGAGCAAACGGACTGGGTTAAGGTGAGTGTGCAGTAGTTAGGGACTTTAGGGTTAGGACGCGGGTGAGGTGAGTGTGCAGTAGTGACAGACTTTAGGGTTGGGGAGAGTTAAGTGAGGTAGAATTAGGGCGTGGGTCAGGTAAATGTGCGATTGTGTGGATGTGAGGGTTATGGTGGGGTAGGTGAGTTAGGGTTAGGGAGCGGGTAAGGTGAGTGTGCGATAGTTAGGGACCTTAGGGTTAGGGTTGGGTTAAGGTAAGTTGGTAGCTAGTGGTGTATGTCTGGTTTAGTGTAGGGTTTCGTGAAGTGTATGTGTGGGGATTATTAATTTTGGTGTGCTTGAGTTGTGTGTATGTTTGTCGGAACAGCAAATTTTTTCTCTGGGAAAAAATTCGCTATTCTGACTGTTCGGTTTTCTGGTGTTTCGATTGAATGGGGTCGATATTATAACATTCAATATTTTTAGACTTCAATGTTATAATATAGATCCGTGTGTGTGTGTGCATGTGTGCGTGTTCGTGTTCGTGTGTGTGTGTGTGTGTGTGTGTGTGTGTGTGTGTGTGTGTGTGTGTGTGTGTGAGCATGTACCTTCCGTGGAAGGTTGGGTGCCAGGCTGGCAATTCAACACCATAAAACTCCACTGCCAATCATTCTGTGGACTGTTGTTCTGCTGTGGTGACCCCTAACGGGAAAAGAAGAAGTTCTGCATATCTTAGAATGCCTGATATAGTTAGACTCATTAGAGTGATGAATTTATCTGTATTTTCTAGAGTGAGTGTTTGCTTCCATTGCACCAGGGAGATTCCCTCAGTTTAAATAGTGATTTCAGCACTTTAGTCATCCAAAGCTTTTTTTTTGCATTGTATAACACAGTTACGAGGAACTGTTTTTCTTAAAAGTAAAGCAGTAAATGTATTAATGTTAATGCAGCAGCTGAAGAGGTTTGAGCTGCTTAAATCGGGGGACCTGTTGTTTGTAGCTCTAAATGATGGGCTTTTTTGTGATTTTGCATGGAAATTTATCACCTTTTAGAGCTTGTCCCACACAGAAGATAAGACAGCCTCAAAATGTGAGTTGATCGTGGTGTTTCTGAATGATTCACTTACCAAAAACTAAACATCAGTGATCTGACATAGAGTGACTATGAATAGCAGCTTGCCATTTGTCACATTTAAAGCAGAAAACACCCAGACGAGGTCCTTAGCTGTTACTTGTTGTTCCTTATTTCTAGATTCTGGAATTAAAACACAGGCACACATTTGAAAGAAAATAATAATTTGTAAGCAAATTAAATAATATCATTATTTTATAGCCAGTTGTATTAACTTTTTAGAGAGTAGCTTCTTAAACTAAAACAGGAAAGTACAGGTGTGTGACAACTTCATTACAACCATAGATGTTCAGCTTCACTCTTGTCTGCACATTTCAATAACATCTGAATAGACTCCCTCATTCTAACATCCATTTTGGCCACTTTTCTGATGCATTACTCCAATCTGATTACTGAACAAACTGGCCTGTCCTCCTGCAAGAGTCATAGACTATATAGCTTGCAGGACAAGGAAACTCTGTCAGATCTCTATAGCAGTGGTATCAAAAACATTAAAATATAACTCCGCTGAAATCACCCTCTAGTATCACTTCTTTATCCTCTTTCCAAAATTTCAACTCTTTCAAATCTTCATAAAAGAATTTCTTTGCTCCTGCACTGCACTAATCACTGACCAACACTACTCTTCTCTCTTCTTGTTAAAAAAAAAAAAAAAAAAAAAAAAAAAAAAAAAATTTATTTTTATATTATCTGGTTAACCTATTGTCATGTGAACTTTATTGCCAATGTATTTTTTTTTATTATATTATTATTTTTATTTTTATCTTATCTTCTTATGTATTTATGCCTTTTTGTAAAAGTTGTAAAGTGTATGGAGCTTTTCTCCCCGGGCCTCTACTGAAAACGGACATATATCCAGTTGGACTAGCCCGGTCAACAAATGTAAAATAAAATAAAATAAAATAAATAACAAGTATTGGTATGACAAAAACACTCAAAAGTGCCCCACCACCTCAGCAAAAAAAAGCAACACCAGTCTTCTGATGGCAGCAACCACAGTATTCCCTACCAATGAAAGGAAGTCACAAACCTGCCTCCTTTTTTGACCAGATTACCAGCTAAGGTATGTATACTATGCAAACACCATCTAGATAAAGGCAGTAATGCATTTGCTATCTGTTTGAGCTATGAGCCAAGCCAAAGAGCGCAACCTCAGAAGCAGACATTTTATGCTAAGCTCTTCATCTGCACACCATGTTGAGCAGGCTGCAAAGATATCTCCGTGGACTCCCTAATGCAAACATGAAGCTCAAAACTGCAAATCCAACATTCTGAAATTGAAGTGCAGTATGAACAAAAAAAACAATGAATTCCATAGTGAAAATATTCAAGAATTATTAGGGAAGACAGAAATGTATCTAGGTGGAATAGCTACTGAGTAGGATAAAATGATAATAGAGTTTAAAAATAGGGTAGAAATAAAAAAAGACATATAACATGTATGGTTAAGAAGCAATATGAATTATTTAAAGGGGCTGACAAAGGTTAAAGTGTTGCAGAATAAAGGGAATCTCATAGAGCAAGAAGCGGCACAACTGCAGAGTGCTAAAGAGAAAATAAGGGAGCATCTATATAATATGCATGAATTTAGAACGATTACTGTTAAGCAACTGTTTTTTGATAACAACTCCAGAACACAAATCCTTTTAGCACAGCAACTTGGGCAACATAAAATAGAAAGGGTTGTCACCAAACTTAGGAAGCTTGTGATAAGAAAAATAACCAGAGATCCTACTGGGGTATTAGTTATTTATTTATTTTACAGTTATTTTATTTTACATTTGTTGGCCAGATTAGTCCGACTGAGCTTAGTGGCCCATTTTCAGCAGAGACCCAGAGAGAAAAGCTCCACAATGAGATACAATTTAATCACATAAGAGAATTAGATTATAAGAAAAATCAGTAATTATTCACTACTTGCATACAATGTGAGTATAGTTTTACACTAGTAGTTGATAGTGAGATTTTATTATGAGATTGAAATGAGATTTAGATATTAGATAAATGAGATTTAATATTAGAGATAGTTCAGAAATTTTAAGAAAATTCGTATAAAGCAGATAAATGAAGAAATCCAAAAAACAGCACAAATGGAAATATTTACAGAAGACTTAAAGAAAAATTCCACCTTAGAACTCAACAAAAAAAAAAAAACACATTTTTTCATTGTAGCTTTGTTTTCTGAGCTATTTTAATGCCTCAAAGTCAACTAAGTGCTTATTTAACAATTTTAATTTGTTTCCATTATAAAAGCAATTACTAGAAAATGGAAATCCAAGTCTAGGCCAACTTTACTAGAAATAGTGAATATAGTAACAGAGATAAAACAACTAGAATTGGGATCTTTAGAAAAGAAAATGAGGAACTACATAGGAAAAAATCGGAATTGTGCAAACAATATATGCAGAGAAGGAATGAGGTTTTAAGAGGCAGGATTTGAATAAGCCATATAATGCTTAAATAACAATGACTGGATAGATTTTAAGTGATGCATAATGTTTGGAACTTCACTTGTTTCAGTGGTGTCTGTGATGTATAATGTTTGCAACTAAAGTGGTGTCATTTTGTTTCTTTTTCATTCATATAAATATAAGATTGCCTGTGTCATATGTGATAATTTAATAAAGATGTTTGTTGAAAAAAACAGAATAAAGACTGGGAAGGAAAACAAAAAAAATGGCGGATGGTGGGATCTACCTTGTTAACATGATCTCGATTTATACAGAGAGAGAGACAGTTTGTAGAGTGTGAGTTTATGTTAAGTTACAGTTTGTAGACTGCGAGTTTATGTTAAGTTAATCTAATAAATGTTAGATCGACTTACATAATATTGACAAAAGTGTATCTACCTCAAAAGATCAAAAGATCGACAGAAAAATGTGACTGCTGCAGAACATAATCCCTGAATATTCAAATCAAAAACTCTCATTTTTGCAGAAGGCTAGTCCCCTCACACTCCCCAATCACTTGCTAATTATATTAACAATATATACTAGCTTCATGATTACACAATAGTGGGGAAAGGGCAGAGTCTCATTCTAATTGCACAAAGCAATCTCAAACTATGCATCTGTTGCTGGCAAAACAACTGTCGACATAGTACATGTTCGACATGCATTTATTTGCTTTTATTTACCTGGAAAATCCAGGTGAGTTATGCAAGACCCCTTTTCAGTGGAGGTCCAGGGAGAAAAGCTCCATTATACAAAAATATTAAATATTTACATAAAGCAGCGTTAATAGATAAAATGTTCAAAAACCTTCCAACAGTCTTTAAAAACCTTTCAACACTGTTTAAAACATTCAATGAAACTTAATTTTACACAGAGAGAAAATAGATGCAAACATTTCTAGGAACAGAGTAAACATTTCAAGAACTATGATACATGTGTACATAACTAAAAGGTATAATAACCACAGAGAGAGAAAAGAAAAATAAAAACAGTAATTTTGTAGAGAGATAAAATTAAGAAAAACTATGACAGAGAGACCCAGAGCACAAGGAGGTACTGAGAATATTAATAAAGAGAAACAGAAAAGAAATAGCTGTAATCAATGGAAGAATGAAATACAGAGCATTATAGATCTAGAGGGACTTTTTTACGTTTTAAGCGTTGTAAACACGTTCAATAGTGAGTAGAGATCATAGGTATACTATGATGTAACGGGTCTACTGAGTAGATGTAAATGTGCTTGGCAAGAGTGATGGTAGATTCATCTGGTTATCGTAATATTTTACAGACACAGTGGGCTAGAGTGTAACGGAATTAAGGTGAGTAATTTAGTTATGATGCTTGGGTTGGGAAGGGATGGCAGTTTACTACAACTTTTTGGAATACCAGAGCAGGAGGTCCAGTAGAGCAGTTACAGATCTTGAAACTGAATAGAGTTGACGTATGCTTATATCTAAAAGTATGATTTTTTTTTTTAGTTGTCTAATCCTGAGCGGGGAGGGTATTCCATATACACACACACACACACACACACACACACACACACGTGTATATATATATATATATATATATATATATATATATATATATATATATGTGTATAGTGCAGGGTTTGACTCTCACAAGGGATAATTGTCTAGGCTTAAAATGCCTCGCAAGGGCAGATAGCCTAGTAGTAATCTATGAACCTATGAACCTATGAACCATATATAGGTGCACTACATTATGTAGAGGGTGTGTGTGGTCTTGCTAACTCTAAACCTAACCCTGCAACTTATCTTACAAAAACCCTTTTTGTAACAATACCACACAAAACAGCTAAGACACTGAAAAATGCATCAACAAATGCACAACACTAAAGCTATCACCTTACTTAACCCTTACTCTTGCCTTAACCTGCCAACACTCACAGAAATAGCCTTACTTCTGTCTGCATTCTGTACTATCAGCATTCTGAACTGTCAATAGTTTGTACTATCAGCATTCTGAACTGTGAATATTTTGTACTGTCAGCATTCTGAACTTCAGCACCTGAACTGTGAATATTTTGTACTGTCAGCATTCTGAACTGTCAATATTTTGTACTGTCAGCATTCTGAACTGTCAATATTTTGTACTGTCAGCATTCTGAACTGTTGATATTCTGATACTACAGTTCACACTGCCTGCATTCTGAATTCTCAGTATTTTGAAGTGTAACTATATATATATATATATATATATATATATATATATACACACACACACACACACACACACACACACACACACACACACACACACACACACACACACACACACACACATACTCGTGGAATATATGTGGGTTTGCTATGTGGTACATGACATATCTGTAGATTTTCGGAGCAAGTTTTGTAATAAGTAACTACCACTTGTTACAGTCTGGGTTCCAGCAGTAATAAGATATTTCATGCATCACACAAACCAACCCCCTACATGCTCTACTCATCCATTTTCCTGTGTTTTCGTGTTAGAGTAGTGTCTCCTATTGGCTTAAACAATCTGTGTTAATTGCATAAGTTTCTAATGAAAAGGGCTTTAGGTAGTGTTGATAAGAGTTTATGTTTTCTTTAAATGGCAAATAGCTTTCTACTGCTGCTTCTGAGGTAAATTTTGATGACTCTGTTTTTTGTAGTGACAGATCATTTACTTGATGCAGTAGTTTAGTGGGGTTAGGGTATAAAGAATGGTCTTTCGACTTTTCCTGGTTATAGGTCGCTACAGTGGAACCCCGGTCCGCTAATGATTGGCAGTGGATTTTTACGGTGCCGAGGTGCCAGCCCGACGCCTAACCTTCAAAGAAGGCACACCCATTCACGCACGCACCTACCTGCATGTCTTAAAATGTCACTCAACTGTGGGGAGGACATGCAGACCCCACACAGAAGGTTCTCCAGCCGAGAACCGGAGAACATCTTGCTGTGAGGTAAAAATGATAACCGCTGCACCACTGCAGTACAATTTGTTAATTTTATATTTTAGTTATGTTTCTTTTTATTAGTTTAGTTTTAACTAGGTAGGATGGCTTTAACAATTTCTAATTTACTACATCCAGTCTGTTTTATTCTGCTTTTTATTTTAACTATAACTGTTCTAATAAGAATAAGCTTAACTTATAAGGAGTTGATTTAGCTGGCAATGCTGTTTATCAGTGTTTTTATGTAGATTTGCTGCATGCAATATGTAAAGTTCTTTTTCTTTTTTATCTTTGCAGTGAATAGGAAATGCAGTCCACTTCTGATTTTTTACCTTATTTTACATTTTTGGTAAAGCAAGTGTACATGTGGGTTGGGGTGGGATAGGAGGACAAGGTTGTTTTCTTGTGAGCTGTCAGAGTCTATGTTTTGTATTTACAATACTTATGTTTTATTTGATTTTTGCAAAGAGTAGCAAGCATATGCCGGGCTTAGGAAAATGTTAGTAGTTTTGATGATGTGTGAATGATGTAGATACACTGTTCATAATATGCCGACAGTGTAGATATTCTTATGATGTGACAAGAGTTCTTGCACCTGATTTGTTTAACGGGAAAGTCCAGCTAGATAATATTATTTTTATTTTATTTTTTTTTTATTTTACATTTGTTGACCGGGCTACTCTTGCTGGATACATGTCCATTTTCAGTAGAGGCCCGGGGAGAAAAGCTCCAAGACACATACAAAATTAATGTAGAAAGTCGTAGCAGACCAAACTAAAAAAACAGCTATTGTTACATAAAAACATTTGTTATTAAAAAATACAAAATACAATACTCTTAATGAGCATAACATGAGCAGTTAGCAGCAAAGGATAATGTACAAGAGAGGATACTATATACATATATACATAAATTTTATTTGCTATATTATCCATTTTCAGTGGGGCCATAGGGAGAAAAGTTCAACATCTATAAGAACACAAGATACGTACACATTGGTGAAAAATTGACAATCATATCTCAATATACTGTAAATACATATATTAATATAAATATTAATACACACATGACATGTAGAATAATACATATATAGCATCAGTAAAATAAGATAAATACAATATCATGTAGCACTGAAACATGTTGACATGTGATAAGTGTGTGTTTATTACTTATTCATAAAGCAAACGTCGGAGTGGAACATTCAAATAATGGATGAGAAGGAAAAGAGGGAAGGGGGCAGTGATTTAAACTGTCTTGAGGTCAAAACTGCCAACATGACAATCTCATCTAAATGCAATTTAAAGGTCATGGTGCTGAACCCTGGGAGTCTCAACATGAAACTGCACTCATTGCAAGCATTCTTAACCATGGAAGATGCTGACATTTGTCCAGTCACAGAAACCTGGTCCAAAGCTGCGGACAGCACCCCAACCTTACCTGGTTACTCATCCTATCATACATACAGACCACAAACTGAGGGCAGCAAAGCCAAAGGAGGTGGTGTTTCAATATATATTAAAGATATACACACCTGGTCAAACAGTATGACGCGCAGGAGATGCTCCATGTGCGGTTAATGGTTGTCAAGACCCCTGTTCAAATCATAGTTAGCTACAGGCCCCCAACATTGAATCAAGACGCCTATCTGGACCACCTCATATCTATTAATATTCAACCCTATACCCTGATCCTGGGAGATTTTAACTACCCAACCATTGATTGGAAGGACTACTCAAGCCAGAACACAAATGCTCAAAACTTCCTTGACTTCGTCAGTGGCAATGCCTTGGACCAGCTGGTTGACACCCCCACAATAGGTGACAACATCTTAGACTTGGTATTAACCAACATAGGAAGCCACTGCAGCATCCCTGCAGTGTCATCATCCCTGGTAAGATCAGACCACAAAGTGGTCACCTTCAAAGTCACCATCTCCCCTGACACCCCCCACCCCCCAGCTAGGGTTAAACAAAAAAACTTCTCCAAAGCTGATTACAACCTCCTGAGGGAAGATCTAAACAGCTTCACAGCCCCCTCCCCAACAGTAGAAACTGGCACTAAAGTCCAAACCTTACGACTATTCATATAAATGCATGGATTCAGCAATATCTGACAGGACAAAGTCCTCCTACTCAAGGAAGAGTAAACCTGTCTGGTGGACATCAGCTATAAACAAACACTACAACAAAAAGAAAAAAATTGCTGTCCAGGATCAAGAAGGAACAGGTGCCAAATTGGAAACAATCTCTCCTTGGCCTAAACAGGCAAATACGGGTATTAGTGAAGTCCTCCAAAGCTAACTTCGAGTCCAAATTGGCCACATCTACTAAAGATAATTATAAGGCCTTCTTCAAATAAGTCCAAAATCTAAGGGGAAACATCCAAATCTGCACAGAACTGATGGTCAAGGACACCACATACACAAATGCTGTGGATATAGCCAAACTGCTGGCAGACAGTTTCAGTGAAAACCTCACCCCTCTGTCCCCCCATCAGTAATCCAGGATATCCACAGCACCTGCCCCCACCCCTTATCTCTAGGGAACAAGTCACTACCACCCTTTCAAAGGCTGAAAGCACAGGTTCTATGGGACCTGATAACATCCCAGGCTGCATCCTGCATCAACTCAAACAGGAACTCGAAACACCATTAGGCACCCTATTTAACCTAAGCCTAAGTACCAGTTTCATCCCAGCGGAGTGGAGGATGGCCACCATCATCCCTCTGCATGAAGGTGGAGCATCCACTGATCCAGGCAATTATAGACCCATCAGCCTAACTAACCTGATTTGCAAGGCCAATGGAAAGCATTATTGTAGATTACATTAATAAGGACATCGGCAACCTCCAAACGCTTGATCCCACACAGTTTGGTTTTGTCAAGGGGAGATCATGCCTGTTAAATATGGTAGACTTCTTTGAGTCAGTCACCAAAGCCATGAATAAGGGGAAGACGGTGCACACCACCTACCTTGACCTGGCCAGTACCTTCAACACTATTACCCTCTTGGGTATATTAGATAAACTATACCAGCTTGGCATAAATCTGTATGTGACCAGATGGGTAGCTAACTAGCTCACTGATAGAACTCACTCAGTCAAAATAGGGGAAAGCTTCCTCAAGTAGTAGACCCATAATGAGCGGCGTACCCCAGGGATCGGTCTTGGGGCCCCTGCTGTTTAGGATATACTTCTCTGAGGTGCAAGCTAAAACCAGAGGTCTATGGCTGACCAGGTTTGCAGAAGAATGCAAGCTGGGTGTTGTCATCAACTCCCTAGTGATGTAGACATACTACAAGAGGGTCTCAACCATACAGATGACTGGTGCCAGAAACACGGCCTCAAACTAGACACCAAAAATGCATTATCATCCCCTTTGGGGAGAGTGACATCTCCACAAATTATCACATTAATAACAATGTCCTAAGCATGCAAGCAGTTGTGAGGGACCTGGGCACCCAAGTTGACAGCAATCTAACTTTTGACCACCATGTTGCCTGCATTGTATAGGGAGCTTCCCACATGGCTCACCTCATTAGTAAAGGTATTTCTTACAGGAGCAAGGAAGTCATAACTTCCCTGTATTCTTCTCTTATTAGGCCCATCATCAAGTATAACACCCCTTTCGGCATGTACCTCATGAAGCACATGCAGCAGCTGGAAAGGCCATGGAGGTTCCTGACCAGGAGAATCCAGGGCTTCAAAAATCTAGCCTACATAGATAGACTAAAAGCCCTGTCCCTCTACTCCATCTCATACCGATTTCTCGGAGGTGATCTATGTCTGGCATACAAGGCAATCTCTGACCTCACCTTGATGAAAGTGTTGCACATCCACAAACCAAACTTCACTCACGTGACCCACACACAAAACCTGAAGTTGGTCTGCGACATCAATAAGATTTGCTGGTGGGACAGATTTGTCTCCCAGAGACTCCCCCATCTGTGGAATATACTCCCTCTCTACGTTATGCAGAGTACTTCATTATCTCTCTTTAAGAGGAACCTGGATGACTGGATGAGAAATAGAAAATACACCCCTGGGATTACATCTGTGTCCCTGCACACACACATTTAGCTATATATCTAATATATATATAACTATATGGAGGACATGCCCGTGGGAGGTGACAATAGACCAGCAAGCTTTTAAAAGAGCTTTGGTTCTACAGTACAGTGGGGTATCTAAAGAGGTTAAGGATTTAATTGAAAGGAACTGGAAGATGCTGAAGTTTAACAAGGACATTGTGTGTAAGGTGGGTGAGAGCCCCAGTTTTGTTTTTAAAACAGGAATTAATTTAAAAAGGGTGTTTGAAGGGAATAGTTATCAGGATAGATCTCAGGGTGATCAGGGGACTAGAAAATGTGGAAGGTGTGGGAGTTATAAATACATAACTGACAATGTTAGTGTTACCTTGGACAACTATGAGAGGAGTATTGTTTACTTTAGAAGAGGTAACTGTGCAACTAGGGGCATAGCTTATCTGGCCTACTGTAGAGACTGTGTCAGTTTTTATGCAGGTAAATCTGAAAGGGCACTTGGTAAAGTATATTGAACACACTTAGAGTATTAGGAAAGGGAATTCAAACAATGCAGTGTGTAGACACCTACAAATGGAACCAGAACATTCTGGGTTTGTATTTGGAATTTTGGAACAGGTTCATCCAGACCCAAGGGGTGGTGACTGGGAGAATTGGTTATGTTAAAGAGAGACCTTTTGGCAATTAAAATTCAATTCATCCCAACCCCCGGGGCTGAATGACCATGTTTCTATTAAACCATATTTAGTAAAAAGAGCTGAGAAATTATAAGAAATTACAGGTTATGAACAATATAGATGGTAAGGGTACTTACTCATAGTTTTTTTGGGGACCCTATTATATCCAGACATTCTACACAGATATCCTATAGAAATATGGTACTATAGTGGATTTGGAAATACTTTACTGTATGTATGTGTTTGTGGAGGTGTTGTGGTTTAGTAATTTTTTATGCCTCACTTTTTTACATCTTCCTTTTTTATACCCCCTTTTCATACACATTGTATGGTTTTCAAAGAAAGTATTTGATGCTTCATTCATTTATGGTGGACTCTGTCCACACAATATATTTGTTAGGAGGTCCTGTTTAAGGGAAATTGAATGTTATTGGGTTTTAGAGTCCTTTATGTAAGAATGGGACAGTGTGTACTGCTTTAAATATTTTGGTGCCGTTTTTATGAATAGGGTACTTAAATGTGGTTGGAATTTTGTTTTTTGTTATTCACTTGAAAAAGCCCTGCATTTGAGGCAGGCCGAAAGCGCTTGTGTTACTTCATTAAAGACATTTTTACCGCCGTCCTTGTTCCTGCCTGGAAAGTTTTTTTCTCGGATTATGTATATATAGGTCAAATGTCATTCTATTCTACAACATTCTATTCAAATGTATTTTGTGATGAGTAAACTCATCAAATGAAAGACAGATTGAAAAGAATAAGCAGAGGTATTTTTGTGAGATTTCTGAATACCAGAGATAGGGTAATGCTTCTTCTTTCTCTAGCACTGTGCAATTTAAGAGTTGGGGTATTTAATTTAGAGGCAGTACAGAGGATACATATGGGTGCCCCCCCACAAATACACTTTTTTTTTTTATATTTTTCAAGAAGTGCATTTTCCCAACATGTTTGTTCAATGAAAAGGAAGTCAGTTTGGTTGTAATTTGACCAGTCATCATGCACGCATATAAATATATATCTTTATATATATATATATATATATATATATATATATATATATATATATATATATAATATATACTTACACGCACACACACACACACACGTGCGCAAGTACATTACACGCATATACATATGTGCATACTCACTGCACACACACACACACACACACACACACACACACACACACACACACACACACACACACACACGTGCGCATAAAATATTACAAATAGGGACTCAAGATGTGATCACAAAACTACAGTTTCTGGGTAATTTCTGAGTCAGAGAATGAAATTCACCTTAACACTTTCAAATCAACGCACTCCTGCTACTTATAAATACATAACTCAGAGATTGATGTACCTCAGAGTAAGGAGGATTTTCCAAGATTCGACATTCCTGATCTAAGTATATATATATTTATCATATAACAGTGAAATCTATTATCTATAGTGTTTCTTCATATACTCCCGAATTTGCAGGGTTTGCATTTGTTCCTTATTTACACTGGAAGGGTACAAGTGCAATAATTGCTTTACATCTGTTCTCTGAGTACCACAACTTAAGAATTATGTTCAAAGGGCACAGCACTCTAATGGATATAAGTCTGTTTAATGTAAGGCATTTCTCCTGCATTCACTATTCAGAAAAACTGCCCTGTACAGACGCCCCCTTAAGACATTATAGCTGACATCATACACAGCTTAATGAGAGTGCTTGCTGAATCTTTTCATTTCAGTTCATGGAACATCCCTTCTTACATTGCCAGACCTTGATTATGTTCTGGTCCATTTCTACAAGCCTTTCCAATTGCTCCTCAAATGAAACTTGAGAGTAAAGAAATTTGTCTTCCACTGGATTTTATCTGTAAACTAAAACTACGAAACCAAGAGATGAGAAATGGAGGAGATATGTAAAGGACAAGAATCTTCCATACCTACAGAGGGTACACGGAGCTAAGAAAGAAAAGCGAGGCTGTGATCAGGGAAGGGAAAGAGCACTCATTCCGGGATTATCACTGCAGCCGGCTGAGTACCACAAGCTTTACTGGGGGTCAGAAGTTCTTCCAAAGATGTTTCTCCTTTAACTTCTTATGTTAGGATACTTTCCCTTTGCTTTACTTGAACCAAAAAGTTGACAGCTTTTACAAATGGGACTATATGGTACTTTTTTTACCAGTTATCCTCCTTCAGTAGTAGCTAGCAGTCCAGTCCATTCCTCCATCTAAATGGGGACTTCACTAAATGGGGACTTTTCCAGTTTAACCTTGTCCCTATTAAAGATGTAAACAGTCTGCTAAAAGGCGTCTCTCTGCCTTTCTTTCTCTGTTAGCAAATAGACTTCACATACACACATGCGGACACTATATCACTAACAGTTGGATTGGTCTCTGCCACTATTATTTTAATTGATTAATTGGTCACTTGTGGAAAAGCAGAAGACCACATGGTTTAGAAGGAGACTATAACCTTTCCATTCTAGTAAGTTGAAACTTGATGTGACATGATGACATCAGCAGGTGCTGTGTAATCACTTTACTTTGTCTCCGGTAGCTATTGTGATAGATAAGAAGGCAATCCTGCACCATACTGTAGTAAACTGTGAGCTGCTGTGCATTCAGTCTGATTCCCAGCACGGATTTAGACCAGGTCATGGAGATGACATTGCATTTATGAAAATAACACATCATTTCTTAGTGGACAAATGTGACACCACTGGTGCTTTCTTTTTAGACTTTTCTAAAACATTTGATAGAGTCGGCTATTCTAATTATCTTCTAACACTGGTACATCTCAGTTCTAGTCCACTCACAGTTTCATGCATGTTGAGTTACCTTACTCATATGATTCCGAGCCTTGAATCTGATGATCTCTCACCTCATTTACTGAAGGGTGTTCTGCTGTTCTTTTCAAACTGTGTCTGTTCACTACAAATAAATGGTACAGACACAAAAAGGCACTGTGCAGATGACAGTGTTTCTCTGTTTTTGTCATTTAATGTAAATGTCATAAAAGTCAAGCTGTTAGCTTGCCTACTAATTGTTGAAGAAACAAGAACCTTTACCTGAACTCCAACAAAACTAAAATAGTGCTTTTCAGATCCCAAACATGGGGCAGAGATAGAGATCTCAGAATATCACGATCACTGAGGGGTGGTTAGGTTGAATTTTCAGGGCTAGTGCTAATGTCTGTGATGTCACAGGCCAGGTTCTACTTTTACCTATTGCACCAAAGGGGCTGTCAAGGGGAGGGGAGTGGAATAAGCTTGAGAACCGATAGGTGGGTTTCCTTACTTACTCAGAAGGAGGGGAGGCCCCTGCTGGCTCATCCCCATGTAAAGTCTTGGGGGGGTGGGGTGGAACAAAATGAACCAATCAATCTAGGTTGTACAAAAGTGCCTAAAAGTACGAGTGCACACATTTGATACTGGTATACCTTTCACTACACTTCTGATTTAGAGCAATAGAGAAGAGAGGCATGTCCGAAGGCAGGTAAAGGCTAGGACTGTGATAGTGAGGGTTGGAACTTTGAATGTTGGTAGTATGACTGGTATAGGGAGAGAGCTAGCTGATATGATGGACAGAAGGAAGGTTGGTATATTGTGTGTGGAAGAGACCAGATGGAAGTGGAGCAAGGCTAGGTGTATCAGAGGTGGGTTCAAATTGTTTTATCATGGAGTGGATGGGAGGAAAAATGGCATAGGAGTTATTCTGAAGGAACAGTATGCTAAGAGTGTTTTGGAGGTGAAATGAGTGTCGAATAGAGTGATGTTTATGAAGCTGGAAATTGATGGTGTAATGATGAATGTTGTTAGTGCATATGGTCCACAAGTTGGGTGTGAGATGGATGAGAAAGAAAAATTTTGGAGTGAGTTGGATGAAGTGATGATGACTGTACCCAAGGGTGAGAGACTGGTGATTGGAGCAGATTTCAATGGGCATGTTGGTGAAGGGAACAAAGGGGATGAGGAGGTGATGGGTAGGTATGGTGTTAAGCAAAGGAATGCAGAAGGTCAGAAGGTAGTGGATTTTGCAAAAATGATGGACATGGCTGTGGTAAATACGTATTTTAACAAGAGGGAGGAGCATAGGGTGACATTCAAGAGTGGAGGAAGATGCACACAGGTGGATTATATCTTATGTAGAAGGGCCAGTCTGAAGGAGATTGGAGACTGTAAAGTGGTGGCAGGGGAAAGTGTAGTTAGGCAGCATAGGATGGTGGTTTGTAGGATGACATTGGTGATCAAGAAGAGGAGGAGGAGTGTGAGGGCAGCACCAAGGATCAAAAGGTGGAAATTGAGAAAGGGTAATTGTGAGGTGGAGTTCAGGGAAGAGTTAAGACAGGCACTGGGTGGCAGTGAAAAGTTACCGAATAGCTGGGTAACTACAGCAGAGCTAGTAAGGGAGATGGCTAGAAAGGTGCTTGGTGTGACATCTGGAAAGAGGAAGGAGGACAGGGAGACATGGTGGTGGAATGAGGAGGTACAGGAGAGTATACAGAGGAAGAAGTTGCTGAAGAAGATATGGGATTGTCAGAGAGATGAAGAAAGTAGACAGGAGTATAAGGAGATGAGGTGCATGGCAAAGAGAGAGGTGGCGAAGGCTAAGGATAAGGCGTATGAAGAGTTGTATGAAAGGTTGAACACTAAGGAGGGAGAAAAGGACCTGTACCGATTGACTAGACAGAGGGACCGAGCGAGTAAAGATGTGCAGCAGGTAAGGGTGATAAAGGATAATGAGGGAAACATACTCACAAGCGAGGAGAATGTGTTGAGCAGATGGAAAGAGTACTTTGAGGGGATGTTGAATGAAGAGAATGAGA
This sequence comes from Protopterus annectens, assembly GCF_019279795.1. Classification (NCBI taxonomy): domain Eukaryota; kingdom Metazoa; phylum Chordata; order Ceratodontiformes; family Protopteridae; genus Protopterus; species Protopterus annectens. Next base: position 871,979,203 of record NC_056733.1, read on the forward strand.
GGGAGAGAAGGTTGGATGATATGTGGATAGTGAATCATGAAGTGTGGTGGATTAGCAAGGAGGAAGTAAGGATAGCTATGAAGAGGATGAAGAATGGAAAGGCTGTTGGTCTGGATGACATACCTGTGGAAGCATGGAGGTGTTTAGGTGAAATGGCAGTGGAGTTTTTAACTAGAAGGTTTAATGAAATCTTGGAAAGTGAGACGATGCCTGAGGAATGGAGAAAAAGTGTTTTGGTACCGATTTTTAAGAATAAGGGTGATGTGCAGAGCTGTAGTAACTACAGAGGGATTAAATTTGTCAGTCCCAGCATGAAGTTATGGGAAAGAGTAGTGGAAGCTAGGTTAAGAAGGAAGGTGATGATTAGTGATCAGCAGTATGGTTTCATGCCAGGAAAGAGCACTACAGATGCAATGTTTGCTCTGAGAGTGTTGATGAAGAAGTACAGAGAAGGTCAGAAGGAGTTGCATTGTGTCTTTGTGGACTTAGAGAAAGCATATGACAGGGTGCCTAGAGAAGAGTTGTGGTATTGTATGAGGAAGTCAGAAGTGTCATAGAAGTATGTAAGAGTGGTACAGGATATGTACGAGGGTAGTGTGACAGTGGTGATGTCTGCGGTGGGAGTGACAGATGCATTTAAGGTGGAGGTGGGATTACATCAAGGATCAGCTCTGTGCCCTTTCTTATTTGCAATGGTGATGGACAGGTTGATAGCCGAGATCAGACAGGTGTCCCTGTGGACTATGATGTTTGCAGATGACATTGTGATCTGCAGTGAGAGTAAGGAACAGGTGGAGGAGACCCTGGAGAGGTGGAGATATGCTCTAGAGAGAAGAGGAATGAAGGTCAGCAGGACTAAGACAGAATATATGTGTGTGAATGAGAGGGAGGATAGAGGAATGGTGAGGATGTAGGGAGTAGTGGTGGTTAAGGTGGATGAGTTTAAGTACTTGGGATCAACAGTTCAGTGGTGAGTGTGGAAGAGAGGTGAAGAAGAGAATACAGGCAGGATAGAGTGGGTGGAGAAGAGTGTCAGGAGTGATTTGTGACAGATGAGTACCAGTAAGAGTGAAAGGGAAGGTCTACAAGAGGGTAGTGAGACCAGCTATATTATATGGGTTGGAGACAGTGACATTGACAAAAGGGCAGGAGTCAGAGCTTGACGTGGCAGAGTTGAAGATGTTAAGATTTGCACTGGGTGTGACGAGGATGGACAGGATTAGGAATAAGTATATTAGAGGGTCAGCCCAGGTTGGAAGGTTTGGAGACAAAGCCAGAGAGGCAGGATTACGTTGGTTTGGACATGTGCTGAGGAGGAATGCTGAGTATATTGGGAAAAAGATGCTAAGGATGAAGCTGCCAGGTAACAGGAAAAGAGGAAGGCCTAAGATAAGGTTTATGGATGTGGTGAGAGAGGACATGCAGGTGGTTGGTGTGACAGAGCAAGATGCAGAGGACAGGAAGAAATGGAAACAGGTGATCTGCTGTGGCGACCCCTAATGGGAACAGCCGAAAGAAGAAGAAGAAGAAGAGCGGTATATTTACGGTTACTGTTAGTCACCTGGATGGCACTAAATCAGTATGCCTCTATCTACATATAACCCTTTGTTATGATTTTACACCTGCTACAAGAGGGGAGGCTGATGATAGATAGTAGTGAATTAGGTGGGAGAAACAAGTCAATCACAGTAGCTGTGCAAGAAGGATGGACATCAAGACGAGAGATTACTGGTGACCAAAAAGGACTCAGAAAAATGATAGACTTGTCAGATCCTGCATTAACTTATTTATGTATTTGCTTTGTTTATTTGTTTATTTAGAAAGTTACTGTTTATTGGATACATGGTATGTCCTGTACTGCCTCAATCAATTGATGTGATTTATTACCTAATATTTTATATATGGAATCAGCTTTTTATTATTCTTATATATATTTTTTTATATATCTTTATATACTTTTAACATGTAGTGTTACTGATATTATTTAACTGGCATAATTCTAATGTATTTATTTTTATTTAAAGTTGAATTAATGCTTTAGTACGCAAGAACATGTCAGGTAATTTACTGTGATGTCATTTCCTCTTTTTGGGGTTATTTATATTGAGCGTGTTTGAGTATGGTTGTTTATTTTTAAACTTATCTCTGAAGAAGCCATACCTTTTGGTGGCAAAAACGCTTGTCATATTAATAAAATTGCGTTAAGATATCTTATTACTTTGGCGTTTGCTGGTGCAAGGAGTCCATTCCTTTTTTCATTTTCATAGTGGTTTGCATTTTTCGCTGGTTTTATTTAGAAAGTGTTAAATGGCTAGTCCCATTCAGCTTCCATGAAACATTTTCAGGGAAGAAGCCATATGGTTAAAGCTCCAAATACAGAACAAGTATAAATACATAAGTACTATATATAAGCACTATTAGATCACTTTGTGGCTCTCATTTCTTTTTCAGTACTGAGAAATGTAGTGGACTAAGACTTCTCCTATTCTGAGCACATCACTCAGTCAGTAACAAAGACTAAAAGAAACTGGGAGGGGTCTATATCAAGTGAATGATCACCTTGCTTCCACCTCCCACACCCACCAACTATATAGCTGGCTTGATTCATGCAATTAAGGAAACATTATTTTGAAAATTCTGACATATATTATTTATGCAGAAATGTGAGCACCTCATACTGAGTATCTGAGGGCTTTGCCCTACACCCCCAGACTTAATTATTCTTACTCCAAGCCTGATCCATGGTGGAGAAAGCACAACATGCACTTTTTGTTTATATTTGTGTTTTTGATGTTTCACTGTGTTGTAGTGATCTCAGAGCAAGAATATTTACGTCCTGTGGTATTGAGAAGGACTGCAAATGGCCTACTTAAGATTAACATTTTTTTCTCAGTCTTGATTTATATTATAGAATAAATATATATTGCTTTCATTAGTGTACTTTGGTAAGGTTTTTCTTCTATTTCAAGTATTCTGCTTTAAGGAAAAGTGCTATGTTGATTTAACTGTATCAGAAGATATAGGCTTAAGCATTTTTGTTTCATGTAAGTTTGATCCCCAGAAACATAGCATGACCCATTTTGCAATCACATTACAAAATATCCTGTATTTATATATGCTGTCTGCATATTATTGTATACTTTTGCATTCCAAAAGTACATAAAATGTCTAGACATACTCTACTCTCTTTTCTTCCAGTTGTCAGTTTTGTATTATAGTGTTGACCAGGAAGTGCTATCTATTGTTTGTCACTGTGACCAAGAAGTGGTATCTATTGTTTGTCACTAACTGTCTCTTTTGTCAGTATGGCGTATTGCACCCAAGGTCCCCCTGTAAAGGGTAGTAGGTCCAAAAAACAAACGTGGTCAATGGATGCAATTAATAAGTACATAGAATGTACTTGACATGAGATGTTAGCACATGAGATGACATACTGACTCATCACACAAGATGGTATGATATTATATTGCTACTGAGACATAATTTGTCATGTTGTCATCTGATACAGAATGCTTACTTGTGGCGCAGGTCTTTGGTGCTTGATGCAGGTTGTTGAGAGATGACACAGGAATGACACACATGACAGGATGTTAAAATGCTGCAGAATGTCAAGAGATGTCATATGATTCCAATATATGATGAAACATGTTAGCTCACTGAGGAGATAAAGGACATTTGCGGCAGTTGGAAGCGGGAGCATTACAAGACAGATGTTAGAAAATAAATACAGGAGTAGAGACTGTTATCAAGTATAAGTCATTAGAGCTATTCTAGCTTATTTTGGCTAGTGCAAAGAAAGGATGACATATAGTGGCAACTGCACATATGGATAACAGCAATAATTGGATGGGGTCAGTAAGCCAAGGATCTTCTGCTAGAATTTTTATATATTTTAATACTGATGTATAGGACCATTTCACTTGATGCAGACTTCTCAAAAAAAGAAAAAGAAATGCTTCAGAATACTGACATTTGACACAGAAACCAACACATTTTATAGGACGCTGATATAAGATGTAAGAAAATAGATTTAGTTATTTGTTTGCTGAATTATTTATTTACTTTGCATTGCTTCCATTGCCAACTCATAAAATCCCAGCTTACTCCATCAAATGTTTTCTCTGCATCAAGACCCACCAACAACAGCAACATTTTCTTATATGCTGCTTCCCTCTGGATAATCATTGTTCTATTTATGTTGATAAATATCCACCTCCCCTCCACAAAACCAGATTGATTCATATCTGTCAATTTTGGCAGCACTTTTGCCATTCATTTAGTCATTACAGACGTAAATACTTTGTAGTCGTGGTTTCAAATTGAAATGGCCCTATATGCCACTAGATCTGATGGATCTTTACTGTCTTTAGGTATTACAGCTACTACAGCTTTTTTCCAGGATGTTGGTGTTTCCCCTTCTTTTAAAATACTGTTAGACAAAGCCTTCTCGATCTTTATCACTTTTCTTCCCTCCTAGCTTCCAAACTTCCATCAAAATATCATCTATTCCTTGAGACTTTCCTGCAAATTGGTAACACATCACCATTTTTATCTCATCTCATCTTATCCTAACTGTTATTTGCTGAGTTTCAACTCTATGTCTAATGCTTGCATATTTGAGTCTTCCATAAATATTTCTACTTGTGCTTTTTCTTGATTTTACCACTTCTCCATTTTGTACAAATTTTCATAAACATTTGGAAATATCCCTAATACCTCTACAGGATCTCTGGTTATTTTTCTTGTTATGGGCTACCTACGTTTTGCAGCAACCCTTTCTGCTTCCTGTTGCCTAAGTAATTGTGCAACAAGTTTTTTGCTGTAGAATTATCAAAAAACTGTTGCTTAACAGCAATCTTTCTAAATTTAAGCATGTTATCCAGGTACTTTCTTATTTTGTCTTTGCACTCTGCAGTTGCTCCTGTTCTTGTTCTTTGAGATTCCTCTGATTCTGCAATTCCTTAACCTTTGTCAGCCCCTCTAAATAAATGTTATTACTTCGCAACCATATCTCTTTTTCTTTTATTTCTACCCTATTTTAGACTTCACTTTCATTTTATCCCACTCACTGGCTATAACATTTGGAGTACTTTCTATTTTCCCAAATAACTCTTGAATAATGTCCACTACTCATTCCTTAAATTCCTCTTTTAGATGGGGAAGCAGCAATGTCTTATCTTTACTTCATTATCCTGCATTTTTGTCTTAGTAATTATTGACTTGTGATCCAAAATAGTTATTGTATATGTGTCAAAGTTCAAAATTAGTTGCACATGTTCCTTGGAAATACAATTTCTGTTTAGTCTAGCACAGTTATTGTACCTTGAGGAATAATATATAAATCTCTCTGAGTTCCTGTTTCTGAATTCACATCTTCCATACCAAATATTTTCATAAATTCCTTCAGAAATCTACTCTCTTTTGTTATATTTTCCTTTCTAGGCCCCCTAATACATTGTAATTTTTGCAAATCAAATTCCAGTCTCCATCTATAAGTAATATTCCCTGCTGAATGCTGTTCATTTCTCCCAATTGCTTTAAAGCTCCATAATAGCAGTTTTAGGTGGAATATAACTTCATGCCAGCATAATCCTTATCCCTTGCCAGTAGCATCTTACTACTACAAACCAACCATTGTTGTATATTTTTATTCCTCTATTACTATTGGGACTCTTCTGGTGATTAATATAAACACTCTTCGCCACCTTTGTTCCCAATATTTTTCTGGATATCCACATTTTATCAAATTTACATGCTCATTTCTTTCCAAATGCATTTTCTGTAGTATTGCTATTCACACTCTGCATTTCTTAATATAATTAACTATTATTTCCTTTTTGTCTCTATCTGTGTTTTCACATTCCAAGATAATATGGAAAGTGTTGCCATTATTATAAGTTATTATTCCAACCTATTATATATGACAGCTTTTTTAAATGTCTATTTCTGGCTTTTTGATACATGCACACACTAAAGTTTGGAAGGTTGATCCTTTATACTTTTTTTCTTATAATCAGCACTGGAACCTATGTTAGATTTTGCAAGACTTTTTGTTTAATGGAACCCACTAAAAACATACCCACAGAAAAACACCACAACCTGTTAACTTAATACAAACACTCAAAACTATGTACATCTTCAAATAATGAAGTTTAATCCTCCTAATATGAACAATTGACCCAAATAGACATCTGAAAACACATGCCTTAATTAACCTAAAGTTAAGGTTATCCATGCTAAGACATGTTAGCGCCTGTATTTCTGCTTACACTAATTTGTGCCTGTTCTTTTTTATCTTTATTCAGCTCCCAGAAGTAAAACAACAACTTGCATGCTTGCAGAAAACATTAAGTTTTAGCCTTGAAAAAAAAACAGTATTCTGGCTTTTTATTCCCTTTAACCAGCTTGTCCCCATGGAAACATAAGATAAAAAAAATGTACTCCTTGGCTTCAGGCTTCTAAAGACAAGCTGAAACATTTATTGCTAAAGGAAAACTTTTCATTATAGTCAGTGTTCTCTTATTTACTTGCTTGCACTTTAGATGAAGCCAATGGTCTTAATCCAGATATCATCTATGCAAAAGTAAGAGGCAACATATCAGCTCTACAGATGTTATAACATGCATATTTTTGCATCACATCCCCATCTCAACATCCCAAAATTACAGTCTATTAACTTACAAGTGCTTTTGTCTAGCCTTTTTTTCTCTTTTTACATTGTAATACCTACATTTCTTAATACTAAAAAGAAACATGTTTACTTTAGTATCTTTATTACATACAAGAACAACTAAATATGCTTTACTATAAAACATGCACTGTATATCATGAAAAGTTTCATAGAAATACTGTTAAGAACAGAAATTATTTTACTTACAGTTACCTTTTTCCTTCCTCTTCCCCTCCTCCTAGTGTCCTTCCAAACATTAATTACATAAAGTGAGGCAAATGCCTTTTAGTCCCCCACAAGTTTATCAAACTCAACAAACATCCACTCTTTCCACTTTTTCATATACAGCCATATTTCATAAATGTGACTGATGCTTTGTGGTCTTACATTTATTCACTAATTTCTTTGTTGATGGTCTTTGTCCTGTTCATTCTCTATCTCCCAGTTCCAGACTCTGGTTCATTTCCAAGTTACTGCTGATTCTTCTAGTCAACTCCTATGCTTTTCTTATTCTCCCTCAAGCATTTTTGTTTGGTTCAATGGAAAATGTTTAACTGGCAATGTCTCTCAGTGTGATTTATTATCAGAAGAATGAGAAACAGTCCCCTTCTGTTTTGTAGCTCACATTTTGTTGGACAAACTTTTGTATTTCTTCCTTAGCTTATTCTGCATCAAAAAGTACTTTTATCCTCCAAGAAAAAGTATTCTGAAGACATCTGGTTACAGCAATTTGAATCTAACACCTGCCTCTTGACATTCCCTGATTACTGGAATAATAATAATTTTTCTACAAACACTCTGTTGACTCCAACTTTTAATACTTTGCCATTTTGCCGTAGTTTTGTCAAAATCAAGTCTTTTTGCTGGTTGGTTTGCATCTTTACTAATACATGTTTTGGCTGCTTTCTCATGGCCACATTTGGAGCATTCACACAATGTGCCCTTTTACTTAAGCCCTGAAGTTGAACACCAGTCCAGTTGCATATTTGTGCTTTCATAAAATGAATATAGTCTGTTCCTTCTAGTTTCCCTGATACAGCAGAAAATCTCAGGTTTTCCCTACATAATTTGTCCTCTAATTCTACCATTTTTTGAAACTTCTCTCCTTGAGCAGTTTCATGCTCAGCCAGCTTTTCTTCATTTTGACCTCTGATTTTTGTAGTCTTAGCTGATCTGAATATGTTTTCTTTCATTTTCCAAGCCTTTTGTTATTTGAGTTGATATACTCCTTCAGTGTTTCATTTATTTTAATCATCTCTGAGCACATTTTACTTATTTTTCCTCTATATTACTGGAAGCCAACTCTTGCACCAAAGGTGGAGCTTAAACTGTTTTGTGCTGAACAGCTACAGGATTTTTCCCAGTCATTATTTCTTTCTTCACATTTTCTAGTTTTTTTTCCTTTCAGGTTTTTTTAGTTTCTCCTTTGCTGGCAAACTGGCAGTGCACTTACTAGCCAGTATAAGTGTCATTTAGTTTCTTTTTTCACACTTGGAGAGCTGAAGTTAAGTTGTTGATCAGTGTGCAGCCATCTTGGAAAGTCTCCTACTGGTGTCTATTTTGATCTATAGAAGAGTCCTAGCTTTTGATGTTTTTTTTAACACTCACATAGAAATTTTGGTCAGATTTCAGCTTGCTGTTTGTAATAACGCCAAGCAGTTTGATATGTGAGAATACTTCATTTTTTGTTCTTTTAGCTAAAATAATGTTAAAGGAGGAGGTTGAGTCTAGGTGGTGTATAGTTTTGAACAGTATTAGCTTAGTTTTATTTGGGTTTAATAGTAGTTCTACATTCAGAAGCCATGTTTCAATATTAGAAAAATCGGTGTGTGTTTGACTTTGGAGTTTATGGAGATCAGAGGAAGAGCAGATGAGGGTAGAGGCATCTGTGTATGGCATGATTCCTGCTGTTTTGCTGGCTAAGTGTATGTAATTATTAAACCTGGTGAATAAAAGTGACCCCAAGATGGATTCTTGGTTGATACTTATAGAAACCGGTAGGAAGGGAGAGAATTGAGCTTGCTGTTTTATAGATTATGATCTGTTGCAGCTGTGAAATCAGTTAACAGTGGTGGTGGATGGTCCAAGGATGGCCAGTTTACTGATGAGTTTTTGGTGAGAGATGGTATCAAACGCGTTGGATAGGTGCAAGAAAGTAGCACATTCTGTATTGTTTGCATTCATGTTGAGATTTATTTTATTTAGGAAACTGACTAGAGCAGTGTTAGTCATGTGGCTAGGCCTTAAACCACATTGTTTGCTGGATAAGAGGTTAGAATCTGCGAGACAAGTGAGAAATTGTGAGGGGAATGCACATTCCAGGATTTTGGATGGGAAGTGGCAACTGGGCAAAAAATGAATAGTTCAACACCATTATGGGGTTGTATGATGAAGGATTGTTTCCAGACATATGGGACATAGGATTCCTGGAGGGATCTTTGTATAAGTATGGACACAGGGTAGGTTAGAGCATTTGAGGCCATCCTGTTGTATTCTGCAGGAAGATCGTCTAGTGCACATCATGTATTTTTATGTTTGAGTAGGTGCTTTTTCATTATGGAAATAAGGACAGAGTTAAAAGAGAAGGTTTATGATTGTGATTGATTTTGGCTGTGAGACTGATAGGTATGTTGTGTGAGGTGGTGCTGTTTAGAAGGGAAGTGACTGTTTGCATGAAGTGAGTATTCAGTCTGAAGGCAGTTGTTTGGCCTGACTTGTAGGGTAAGGGCAGAGTCATAACTGGCTTAACTAGCTCCCTATCAGCACTCTACCCCCTCAGTTCTTCAAGTGAGGAGCAAAAAAATAAATAAAGACTTCACTGTAATTAGCCATTACATTTTAGCAATCATTGAAGAGTGAAAAAAACAAAAACAAAAAAAACACTTTACTGTAATAAACAAGATCTTATACTGTAGAGCAAAAAAAAAACCAAACAAACTTTACTGTAATAACCCCATGAAAATCAGATTATTACAGTTAGATTCAGCACCCCCTCCCCTCAAGCTCTTTCACTGGAGAGCAAATAAAAGGCCTTTTCTTCTACTGGTTCCCCCTCAGCCCTGCCACATCCATTCAGGTCCTGTTTCTGTGCCCTGCCCCCGACTCTCCTTCTATGTTTTAAATAAAAAAACAAAAATGATTTCTTCTTTTAAACTGTAACAAATTGTGTGCTACAAATATAGCACACAGTTGCTATAGTTTACACCCTGTCTTTATGGAGCACTACGGCACACAGGTTTTTAGATAAAAAAAAAATAAAATAAAATAAATTCTTTTAAATTGTATCAAATTAATTGCTAGAAATCTAGCAAATATTGGCTACAGTTTATACCTTGTCTGCACAGAGCACTACAACACTCAGGTTTAGTTAAAAAAAAGAGAAAGAGATTTTCTTTTTTATTACTTTTAAACTGTAGCAACTGCTTGCTACAGGTTAGACTGCACACAGAGCACTTGGCTGCAAATGTAATACCAGCTCTTAAAAGATGGTGTTGCATTAGAGAGAGCAGAACTGGCTGATCGTGTCCCTTGAACACACTGTGTCTGGGTCAGTTGCCCCTCTCACCCCTGCACCAGCTACGCTACTGGGTAATGGGTTTGGTCGGGATGATCTACCAGGGTATAAAGATTATTTAGGCTTTTCCAGAAGAGATCTGGTTTGTTTTGGTGAGTTGTCTGTAGTGTTTGATAATATACAGATGTGTCTTTTTTGACATGATGTTAAGCAAGGTTTGTAAGTCGCTTAAAATTTGGAGGTGTGGGTTAGTTTTCATAGAGTGCCATATTTTCCATGCCTTGTATCATGTTTGATATTTTTTGTAAACCATGCAATTAACCCTTTTTTCTAGTTGGGGCTAGGTTGTTCAGGATATACAGCAAAGATGACTTAAAATGTGTGATGGCTTCACAAACACGTAAACTCGTTTATGGGTTTCACTTACAGATTTACAGAGTTTTAGTAAAACTTTTTTTGAATGCAGTTAAGTTGCAGGGAAAGGCTAAAGTAGTTGTTTGCAAGAGTTTATCTAGACGTATATATGGGGAAAGGGTCTACTTTGGAAGCTCAAAGTTTCAAAACTTCAAACTTCATATAGTCAAAACCATAAGATCAAAGTTTTGAAACTTGGAATGGTTTAAATGGAGACAGTTGTACAGCACAGAATGGAAACTGTACCATTCTCTTCACTGTGGTGCTATCTCAGAGTGGGTATATTTAATGAGCAGGGGGGTTGGGGTGCAGGGGGGCTTGCCCCCTTGCATGAATGTAGAAAAATATATATTTGTATTTTTTTTTACTGAAGTTTAAAACTTTCAAAACTTCAGTGTTATGGTCTCAACCATATGAAATTCAAAGTTTTGAAAGTTCGAGATTCCAAAGTAGATCCATTGGGAAATTATGGCTTAATGTGTTTACCACAGTGTCTGTGTTTGTGAAATTGTTAAGTCGTGAGGTCAGAATTCAGTCAAGAACAGATTCTTTTCTAGTAGTGAAGGTAATAAGCTAATATTTGAAAGAAAGAGGAGTTAGAAGCTATTTGGTTCCAGTTTATGTTTAGATTCCCTAATATGTATATTTTATAATTAATACTGCAATTTGACCAGCATAAGATATCTTCTGCAGTCATAATACTATTGCCTGAGGGGATGTAGAGATCAATTATACAAACACTTGTATGCGGATTTAGTTTTAGGAGAGTGATAAGTATTCAGAATTATTGAATTGTGGGACTTCATGTAGGTATAGTGATATTTCAAAGATATTGGGGTACAGGATAATAACTCCTTCAGCTCTGTTATAATTTCTTTCAGCTCTGATTGAATGATAGCTGGGGGGGGGGTTTCATCCCTAATATGCATTTGTAACTAAGGTTCTGTTAGGCAAAAAAATGCAGCAATCCACACTGACTAAAAAAACAAGAACCAAAAAAAGCACTGTAGGCCCTACGTGGACCACAAGATGCAAAGCTTTCATCTTCGTGTATAGAAGACTTCATCAGAACTTATTTATTTATTTATTTATTTATTTATTTATTTATTTTATTTTCAGTTTGATGACTGGGGAGGTCCACTGAGCTCAAAGAGCCCGTTTTCAGCAGAGGCCCGGGAAGAAAAGCTCCAGTAATACATAGTACAAACTCCATAATGTAAAGTACAATACATAGTGGAAACAAAAACAAAGTAAGCAAATTTTACATACAAAATAGTAAAAACTAAACAAAAGTTAAACAGCAGCTTGGAGAAGGATGTAAAGCATATTTACGTTTAGTAGTTGAGAACAGTAGTACAAGGTTAAATTAATACAGAGGATTAAATCATCTGAGAATGATATAGAAGTAACATTAGCATGGATGAGTTATTTATGCATGAATATTAGCATGACAAATTAATACAGAGGCTTAAATCCTCTGAGAGTGGTATAGAGGTAGCATTAGCATGAGGACAGTACATATGGTTAATCAATAGTGTGTAAGGAAGAACAAACTTTGTGTTTTATAAAGTATTTATGTATTAAGCAGGTTAGGTAGGTGGAGTGCAATTGCATTTCCATTTTTGGGAGAGGTAAGAATGCAGCTGGGTTTTGAAGTGTTCAGAGTTCTCAGAAATTCTTAGAGATGGAGGGAGAGAATTTCATTTTTTGGTGATGGAAAAGGATAGGAGAAGCTGACCAGCGGGAATGTTTGGTTTATAAACAGAGATTAGATTTTGGTGGGTAGATCTTAGAGTTCTGTTTGGGTTGTATAATGTTAAGATGTTTGTTTGTGCTGGGCATATAGTTGGTTTGAAAATAAGCTTGTGAGTGGTGATGAGTTGGAGGTAGTCAAGGTAGTTTGGGAGTTCTAGCCATTGCAGCTGGTGGAGAAGTTTACAGTGGTGAGTGAAGTATTTGGAAGTGGTGGCGAACTTTGAGATTTTATTGTAACAGGATTCTAGTTTAGGAGAGATGGAGGAAGATAGGTTGGTTAGTAGGGGAGCACCATACATTAGGGAAGGTAGTAAGAAGGTAGTGGCGAGGGTCTGTCTTTTTGAGGGGGAGAAGAAGTGGGAGTGTCTGTACAACATGCCAAGTTTGTGATGGGTTTTCTTTATATTTAGCTGAGTATGGGTACTGAATTTTAGGCGTTCGTCAATAGTAACTCCAAGAAGTTTAGCAAAAGGAACAACTTCTATAGTGGAGTTGGCAAGGCTTGTAATCTTGAAAGAGGTTTTGTCTAGGCAGATAGGTTTTGAGGGAGAGAATAGAAGGATCTTTGATTTGTTGACATTCAAAGAGAGGTGATTTTGGAGCATCCAGTTCTCAGTAGTTGAGAAGGCAGTTTGAGTTTTTATTTGGAGCTCAGGGAGGTTTGATGCAGAGCAAACTAAAGTTGAGTCATCTGCATATTGTACTATCTTAGTGTTAGGAATGGCTGCATGGAAATCATTAATGAAGATATTGAAGAGCATAGGGCCAATAATTGATCCCTGGGTACCTCAGTTGGGGTGGGAAGGAAGGCTAAGGTGCTAGTCTTCCATTTTACTGCCTGAGATCTGTCTGAGAGGTAGCTGCTGAACCAGATAATGGTGTTTTGTGAGAGGTTAAAATTGGAAAGGTGATGAAGAAGGTGGGTATGGGAGACTGTGTCGAAAGCCTTGGAGAGGTCAAGGAGGACTGCGAATACAAGTTCTCCGGAGTCATTGGCATGGTTTACAATGTCTAGAAAAGAGAGAAGAGCTGTTATTGTGCTATGGCCTGGATGGAACCCATGTTGTGTTGGGGTGAGGAGGGAGAGAATCAGTATGGGCCGGAAGTTGGAGATGTTATTATTTTTGCCTCCTTTATGGAGGGGTAGGATAAAGGCTGCATGCCACAGTTTAGGGACATATGATTCTTGTATGGATCTGTTGATGAGTATGCTAATGGGGATGGCGATGCTGTCTGCTGTAATTCTTAAAAAGAGTGAAGGGATATTGTCAGGGGCATTGGAGCAAGGCTTAAGCTTAGAGAGAAGTTTTTTATATATGAGGTAGGGATGGGTTTGAGGTGGAATATGGGAGGTGAGTTTGGGGTGGAAGTTTGGGCAGAGGGTTTGATGTGGGGGGGTGTTGTTGTCTGGGAATGTTTTAGTGAGTTCTGCTATAGAGTTAGTAAAGAAGGAGTTGAATAGAGTAGCTATTTCTGGGTCAGATTTACTAGTGTCAAGGCAAGGGTTGCTTTTGGTGCCTGGGTTGAGAAGTGAGTTGGTGGATTTCCAGAATTGTTTGAGGTTAGAGGAGTGGTTAGACTGGAGTTTGATATAGTATGCTTTTTTGTCTTGTATGATATATATTTTTGGCTAAGTTGCAGAGTTGTTTATATTTAAGAAGGGTGTCAGGGTGCCTATTACAATGGTAGAGTTTCCAGGTCTTGTCCCTTTGTTGCATGAGTGTTTTGGCATCTTTACTAAGCCAAGGGGCAGAATTGTTTTTTATATGTTTTATTCTTGGAGGGGCTTGGGAGTTAAGAGTGTCTAAGAAGATTGAGTTGAAGAATTCAACAGCACTGTCCAGAGTTAGAGTTTTTAGAGTGTCCCAATTTATCAGTTTGAGAGAATTGGAAAAAGTTGTAGTGTTAAAGTTGTTGAGTTTCCGTGTATGGATATATTGGTGTAGATGAGGAGAGGAGGGGGTTGCTTTATGGATAAAGGCTGGTAAGTGATCACTGATAGAGTCTGGTAAGGTGCCAGTGTGGGAGATTTTGTTTGGGTGAGAGACAAGGATCCAGTCCAGTATGGAGCCTGGGAGGTTATTTTTATTAGGTCTGGTTATAGCATTTGTGAGTTGAGTGAAATTACATAGATTGATGGAAATGGTGTGGTTATTGGCAGTAATTGTGTTTCAGTCAATGTTCACATCTCCTAGGATGTATGTGTCAAGCCTGATATTATATGAGGCCCATAGAAGAATTTCCTCAAGTGTGTTAATGTTGTTTCCAGGGGGATATAGAGGGCTATAACACAAATGTTTTTCTGGTTATTTAGTTTGAGATTTCCTATGACTAGTTTAGCATTGTTGAACTGTGGAATAGGATTTTGGTAGGGAGTGATGGAGAGTAGGCTAGAGTAGATTAAGGCTACTCCTCCACCCTTCTTTTTTAGGCAGTCTTGTCTAAGTACTTGAAACCCAGGGGGTAGTATTTCAGAGTCTGAAATGTTGGGTTTTAGCCATGTCTCAGAGACAGCTGCTATGTCAGGTTGGGTATGGGATAGCCAAGCGTGGAAGTGGACTAATTTGTTTCTTAGTCTCTGGGTATTGATGGTCAAGATCTTGAGGTATTTAGGTTTGGTAGTATGGGTGGTAATGGGGGGAGATGAATTGCTGCTGGTACTAGGTCCTTGGTTGGGGTATATGTCTCCTGCTAGGTATAGGCAGTTAAATGGGAATGAGAGCAGGGGTTTGGATTTGCTCCTAGAGTGAGTTTGGTGGGAGGTACAATAGTGCTTTGGGAATATGACATTTCATTGAGGATGATAGGAGTTTTAGTTTAAAGCAGAGAAGTGGGTTTGGAAGCACTAGGGAGGAAGATATAGTGTGGAAATGAGATGTGGCAGAGTTATGATGTGTGTTAGGGGTGATGGTGGGGTGAAGAGGGGATAGGAAAGAAGGGGGTAGTTTGTAAGAGGAATAGGAGGTAGCATGGTATAGAGGTATTAGGAGTAGTAGGCTAAGGGAAAGGATGAGAATGGTTTGAAGAGACATGGTGTGGTTTAGGTATAATGGAATAGTTGGGGGTTAGGTGTTGAGGATGTAATAGGATTATTGGTGACATTGTAGGAGGGAGGAGTATGGAAGTGTATCTAAAGCTTTAAGGATTAGGGATGGGGAGGAGTGAGAGAGTATTGGAGGATGGGAGGGGTGGGGATAGTGAGGAGATGAGAGTGGATTGTGTGAGACAGGGGGAGGGGACTTATGCCTAAAATAAGTGTAGGAGCACTGGAGGTGGGTGGGAATTGGGGGTAGGGTAGGGGAGTGGAGTGAGCCCACAGGGCGAATGGAGAGGGTAGAGCCAAGGAGAAGGAAGAAGGCAAGACTGTGAAGAACAATCAGTGGTTGGGTAGGTAAGCTCAGAGGTAAGGAAAGTATTGAGAATGTAGCACTTATTTACTGTAGTTGTTGTATGCATCACATAACATAATTCTCCAGCCAAATTCCTTGTAAGCATAACAGCATATTTAACAGCAAACAGTTTATGTAGTAAAAGCAGTCAGAGCTTCAGTTAGTCCCTTAGACTATTCTGAGCATAACAGCA
Organism: Protopterus annectens; assembly: GCF_019279795.1. NCBI lineage: Eukaryota > Metazoa > Chordata > Ceratodontiformes > Protopteridae > Protopterus > Protopterus annectens. The sequence goes on from NC_056733.1 coordinate 871,995,138, forward strand.
TATGTAACAGTAAACAGTTTCTGTAGTAAAAGCAATCACTACGTCAGTTAGATCCCTAGACTACATAAAGTTAGCTAAGTACTTCAGTTGGAAAACATAAACATGCTTGTTAAACCAGGTGCACCACAAACATTTGAAAAGAGGTTAAACACTTGCAGGCACTTACTTGCAGGTGTGCACACTGAAAAGGGTCTGGGGAAGCTTCCTCACCACAAGCAGGCCAAAAGATAACTTTCAAAATGGCTCTGCTGAAGGAGACCCACTAATATAGACTAGTTAGTGTGCATGGGGAGGAGGGGGATACAAAATGGGGGAAGGTATAACCAGAAAAAGCAGGTAGAGATCTGGCCCGCCCCCTCACAGAAGACTTCAAAGAAAAGCAATCAGCATAAGAAGTGGAAGCCTTGGAGCTTTAATGTAAGTGTAAGCAAGGAAGAGGTAGAAGCAGGACATTAGGAGTGTAACAAGGAAGAGGTAGAAGCAGGACATTAGGAGTGTAACAAGGAAGAGGTAGAAGCAGGACATTAGGAGTGTAACAAGGAAGAGGTAGAAGCAGGACATTAGGAGTGTAACAAGGAAGAGGTAGAAGCAGCAAATTAGGAGTGTAAGCAGTTATTTGCAGAAACACTACTTTATAGCCTTGGTGTGCAAGTAATACAAAGGAAGGTAAATCTATCTGGGGGACAAAATGCACTAAGTAAATGGTACTTGCCTTACTTTACAAGCATTCAGTGTGGAGGCAGATCTATTTGGGACAAGATACAACAAGTATATTGTTAAGTTATGTCACCCAGTGGCAATAGACAAAGGTACAGTTGCCTGGGGGGGGGCCCTTGCAGGTGTGCACGCCGGCCAAAACAATGTTTAAAAAAAAACTAGTAAAATTAACAAATATGCTGTAAAAGGAAATGTAAAGAACCAGTCACAATGTTTAAAACATAACTGTTAAGGACCACATATGCTAATAACAAGAACTGTAAATATCCAGTCACCTATGCAGACTTGTCTGGTAGGTATCCTTATTAAAAAGTGTTATTCTTGGCTTGCAATAACTGTAGGGAGAAACCAGACCGTAACAGTGGTTTTATCTGGCAATGCTGCAGTTGCTGGGGAGGGGGGGGGGGCGAGCTGTGATGATGCAGGTAGACCAAGTGTGCTATGCAGACTTGTCTGGTAGGTATCTTTATTAAAAAGTGTTATTCTTGGCTTGCAATAACTGTAGGGAGAAACCGGACCATAGCAGTGGTTTTATCTGGCAATGTTGCAGTTGCTGGGGGGGGGCAGATAGACCAAGTGTGCTATTCAGACTTGTCTGGTAGGTATCCTTATTAAAAAGTGTTATTCTTGGCTTGCAATAACTGTAGAGAGAAACCGGACCATAGCAGTGGATTTATCTGGCAAGGTTGCAGTTGCTGGGGGGGAGGAACCCGAGCTGCGATGATGCAGGTAGACCAAGTGTGTTGCAGGTGTGCACACTGAAAAGGGTCTGGGGAAGCTACTTCACCACAAGCAGGCGAAAGGATAACTTTTGCAGAACTACTAAAAAGTTTAAACCCATCCATTAAATATCCATAGCACTACATCATGTGACCATTTCAAAATAAACTCATCTACCATAAATACAAAATTCATATAAAATAAATATAAAAATGCATATGAAAATAGAACATATTTGTGAAACAGTACATCTATGAATGCATAAAAAATCTCGACAAATCTTTTTACATTAAACAGTTAATAACATATATTTTTTCTACAATGTATAATATATAAAACTACCAAGTAAAAAGACATTAAATTTGTACGGTTACTTGCTATCAACTAGATCCTAAAATACTTGTATTTTTGCACACTCTAAGTTCATTCAGACCCAGGGGGATTCAGCCCTTAATTTAATTTTCCAATGTATTTCACATACTTCTATATTTTCTTTCCATGGGTCCCCTTTCAGGTCCACAAAAGCTTTTTCCAATACTTTAAATAAAAACCCATGCAAGGGGTTTATGGTAACATGCTTTACTAGGGCATTTTTTTAATTTTCAGGGTTTTTTTCCTGCATGTGTCATACACTCACACACACTCACACACCCCCAACACTGTCTATCCAATAAACTCCCTGTACTTACCGCTACAATGATGGATGAACACAGGCTTTTGGCCATGTTAATTAACTGTAATGTCTCATTAGCATTCAGCATGACCTCAGAGTCACCCTAATGTGGTGCTGTATGTCTTTGTGTTGCAGTACTCTGGTAGGGCTGTCTCTGAATATAAAAGGGTTACTGCAAGGAGTACACTCATGGTAACCTTCCTGAATTTGGTCCTGTTAGTGCTAGTGTTCAGCCAAGGGCTGCGGTGGTGCAGCGGTTAGCGTTGTCGCCTCACAGAAAGAGGTTCTCCCATTCAATTCTCAGCTGGTGCGCTTTCTGTATGGAGTCTGCAAGTCCTCCCCACAGTTGAGTGATGTTAAAGATATGCAGGTAGGTGCGAGCATGAATAGGAGTGCCTTCCTTGAAGGCTGGGCATCAGGCTGGCAACTCGGCACCATAAAAAATCCACTGCCAATCATTAGCAGACCAGAGGTCCGCTGTGGCAACCCCTAACTGGGAAAAGCAGAAAGACATTACTTTTACTAATGCTAGTGTTCAGCCAGTAATGAGGTCATTCTCATTGCAGGCACAGCTGTCTCTGAAATACATTTTCTTGCTGTTCTGCTATTTGACCATCTTGCCTTGGAAAGTCAAGTCAAGTCAAAGTCATAGGGAACTTTATTGTCATTCAAAACTACACAGCAGTGTACCTGAACGAAATTATAGTGTTTTGTTCTCAATGCAGGAAACAGTTGCACATATAGACAGAGAAAAATTAATTAAAATATCACAGTAGAAATTTAATAAGTAGCAATTAGTAAGTAAAGTAGGACAGCAGTGACCCACACCCATCCCAGAACAGGAGACAAGGAAGACAAGGAACACTATGAAGGTAATATTGTCAAAGTAAAATTGCAACAATAGCAGTATATCTAGGATTACACTGAATTATTGCAGTTTGTATATTGTACTTTACAGTCCTTCAGTGTGTAGGTGAGCTACCTTAGTATTGCACTTGGTTATTGCACATCCATAAAATAAGCCCCCTTGATAGGCTAGTTATGTAACAGATGTCATGGTTAATTTTTCCCAAGAGTTCAACAGTCTAATGGAGAGCGGAAAGAAACTGTTATTTAGTATGTTGGTCTTACAATGCAGGCTTCTGTATCTCCTGCCTGAGGAGAGGCGAGTGTACAGATCACTGGCAGGATGCGTTGGATTGCTGGAAATATTTTTGGATCTGTCGATGCACCAGTATTTGTGTAGATCTTCCAGAAGTGTAAGGGAGGGGACAATGATTCTTTCTGCTGACCTTATAACTCTCTTGAGCACCTTTCGATTCTGATTGTTACAGCTCACATACTAGAATGTAATGCTGTTGGTTAGGACACTTTCAATGGTGCCCCATAAAAGGTCTGAAGTATGGATCTTGGTAATTTTACCTTCCTAAGTTTCCTTAGAAAGTGCAAGCATTGGAGAACATTTTTGAGTGTGCTTAATACATGGACTGACCAGGATAAGTTCTCTGTAATATGAACACCCAAGAACTTTGTACTCTTGACCCTTTCCACTGTCATCCCTTTCATCACTAGAGGTTTGTGTGTTACTTGAGATCTTCTGAAATCAACAATCAACTCCTTTGTCTTGCTGACATTCAGTGCTAGACTGTTGCTGTCACACCAGACCAGTAGTTGATCAGTCTCATTCCTGTACGTCTCCTCCTCTCCGTCTTTGACCAGGCCTATAACAGTGGTGACATTTGCAAATTTGATGATCCTATTCGTCTCATGTCTGGCCATGCAGTCACGTGTCAGCAGAGTGAAAAGGAGAGGGCTTAAGACACACCCCTGCGGTACTCCTGTGTTCAGGATGATACTTCCGGAGCTGTTGTCTCCCACACAAACCTTTTGAGGCCTTTCAGTAAGGAAGCTCAGAATCCAGTTGCATAAATGAGAGTCTATGCCCAGTTGAAGTAGCTTCAGTATCAGATTCTGAAGGATGACAGTGTTGAAGGCAGAACTGAAATCAATGAATAGCAGTCTTGCATAGCAGTTTTTGCCTTCTAAGTGGTTCAGTGTTTCATGGAGAGCTAGTGAGATGGCATCCCCTGTACTGCGGTTTGTCCTGTATGCAAATTGTAGTGTGTTCAGTGTCACAGGTAAGATTGAGGCTATATGATCTTTGACCAGCCTCTGCAGGCACTTCACTACCACTGAGGTTAAAACAACTGGTACCGGTGATCATTCAGAGTTGTTGGCTGTCGTTTCTTGGGTAGAGGAATGATAGTCATTGAGGTTAAAGCAACTGGTCAGTGGTCATTCAGAGTTGTTGGCTGTCATTTCTTGGGTAGAGGAATGATAGTCATTGAGGTTAAAACAACTGGTCAGTGGTCATTCAGAGGTGTTGACTGTGGTTTCTTGGGTAGAGGAATGATAGTCATCGAGGTTAAAGCAACTTGTCGGTGGTCATTCAGAGGTGTTGACTGTGGTTTCTTGGGTAGAGGAATGATAGTCATCAAGGTTAAAGCAACTGGCCAGTGGTCATTCAGAGGTGTTGACCATGGTTTCTTGGGTAGAGGAATGATAGTCATCAAGGTTAAAGCAACTGGCCAGTGGTCATTCAGAGGTGTTGACCATGGTTTTTTGGGTAGAGGAATGATAGTCATCTCCTTGAAGCATTTTGGAGCACTGGCTAGATGGAGTGAGGTGTTGAAGATGTCAGTAAGTACTGGAGCCAGTTCCATCGCACATTCCCTTAGTACCCTGCCCATGATGTTGTCAGGGCCAGCTGCTTTCCTCGGGTTGACATGTTTTAGGGTTTTGGTGACATTGTATTGAAGCTCAGCACCACTGCATCCTTGTCTTCAGGGATTCTGCATGCTGTTGTTTTATTGTCAGCATCAAACCTACTGAAGAATTTGTTCAGCTAGTTCAGAAACTCGATGCTATCATCACATGAAGCTGATGTAGGCTTGTAATTGGTGATGATTTTAATTCCTTTCCATAGTTGCCTGATATCCTTCTAGTCCCTAAAGTGGTTTGGGATTTTTCTGCCATAGGATCTTTTCGCCTCTTTGATACCTTTGTTCAGTTTGGCTCTGGCCACATTTAAAGCTTCCACATCTTGAGATTTGAAAGCTGTGTTTCTTACTTTTAAGAGCTCGTACACCTCACTAGTTAGCCAAGGTTTTTGATTTGCCCATATGGTGATGAATCTGATGTTTGTTACATCCTCCACACACTTAGAAATGTAAGTCGTGACTGTCTCAGTGTATGTGTCCAAGTCAACATGGTTGTTTGTCATAGCAGCCTCTCTAAACACTGACCAGTCTGTACAGTCGAAGCAGTCTTGTAGAGCTGAGATGGCTCCCTCAGGCCAGATCCTTATTTGTTTTCTAGTTGGTGTACTGGTTTTCAGTATGGATTTATAGGTGGTCAGAGCACCCTTGATGTGGATAAGGTTTTGCTTTATATGCACCTTTGATGTTAGTGTAGACCTTATCCAGTATATTTACCCCCCCTTGTGGCAAAGTTCACATGCTGGTGGTAGTGGGGTAATACAGTCATTACGTTAGCCTGATTGAAGTCTCCTGCAATTACTATTGCATGGTCTGGATTTCTGTTTTGCAAGTCACTTATAGACTGATATGAGGTGGACAGAGCATCACTGATACTTGCATCAGGTGGGATGTAAACTGTTGTGATGCATATTCCATTGAACTCTCTTGGCAGGTAGAAGGGCCTGCATTTTAATGACAGAATTTCAATGTTTTCTGAGCAGAAGGTGTTGGTCACTACACAGTTGCTGCACCAGTTGTTATTAACATATATGCACACTCCCCCTCCTCTGGACTTGCCACATAGTGACTGAATTATGTCTGCTCTGAATAAAATCATGGGCAATTAGCACAAACAGTGAGTATCGTACTGAATCTTGGGGATTCTATTCAGTGTCTCCTAGTCCCCAGTGTTATCAGTGAACCATTGATGTCCTTTGCTAGTCATCAAAATAGCTGGCCTTTCTGGAATGTGTGATTTTATAACAAGTGGTCCAGCTTCAGTAACCTCTAGGACTTAGACTACAAACATTAGGACTGCTGAACAGATAAACTTTTCCCAGGCTGCCATACATTCCTTCTTTCCCAACATTCACAGTATAACAATATCTCTTCCAGTTCTTGTTTGTTATGTGAAAACACCTGCTGGGGAAGAAATGGCCCAAGGTGCTGTCAAACTTTTTGAAGTTCTTTATGTGAATGATTCACAGTACTTGGGCTTATTTTCAGCTTATTTTCTTTCTTAAACTTCCCTCTTCTGCTCTTGATCATGAAGAATTTACTATTGTTTTTTATTTCATATCTTTGTTAGGCCTACACCCACCATCCCTAGTGCTTCTGATGTCCTATCCTCTTTCTCAGAAATGTGCATGAAACAGATCTGTACCACCTGCCTATGTGCACATTACGTGTTTACACTGTGTGGACACCTAGCACGACACCAGTCAGTATTCTGTTTATGACACCAGCAAACAAAGAAACAGAAAATGTCTATGGAACTATGTGTTATCTAAAATGTTTATTTTTAACTTAAGAGAAATAGTTTGTTATTCATCACTCCACTCATCTTCAAATTCCTTTTCTTATTCAGTAAGTCATCATCCAAAAAATTTCGTTATTAGGAATACTAAGGGATTTTTAAAGCCATCAAAAGGTTATTTGTCAGCCAATCAAGTTGCAGTGTCTGTGAACCTTCCTCCAACAATTCAAGGTATGCCAAAAATAGTGGTTAAACATGTGTCAACATTTCAAGGGACTCACTCAAACTCCCTGCTGTCATGGTGATTGAACTTGTGGCTTTTTGTTCTCTAAGGATTTAACACCTCCACTTCTTCAAAGTCTGTGTCTTTGGTCATCTATAGCAGCCTCCACCCTTCTTTCAAACAGATTATAATTAAGTGACAATGGCCTTGGGGATATTTGATAACAGGCAGTACCGAGCTCTAACTACTGTCTCTGTGGTTTTAGGATGACAGGAGTTTCCATCTTTATTCAGTACTGGCACTTCATTCTCCCACCACTAACACCTTTGGTACCAGTAGCCACTTGGTAGGTCTGGCATCTGCCTTTGCATTGGCAACATCCATGCTTCAGGGCACTGTTTTACTGGTACTTACATTTCTAATGCCATTTTCCTGGCATCGGCTGGCTGGACTCCTCATTCAGCACCCTTCCCATTACCAACATTTTTTTATATCAGCTTTCCTGATGGTGACAGTTTTGACACAGGCCTTATTAGCGTTGTCAGTTTTGAAACCAGTTTGTCTGTTATTAACTTCACAGACATTGTTGAGTTTGGCACCATTTTTTCAGCATTGACTCTGTGGGTACCTGTTGCTCATCCATGTGCCGTCTGCTTCACTGGGCAAATTATAGTAGGACTGACCATGCAAACCATGGTCCTCCTGCTTTATACCTTTCCAAGTTGGTATCCCCAACCCCAGACTCCCTTACTTCCCCTCCCTTCCTTTCAAGGTCCTGTCTTCTAGTCCAATTCCAGTGAGACAGTTGAATCTTAAAATTCCATGATCCACCACAAAAACATTCAATAAATGCCTTTGTAAGCCAAAACATGAGCACTCTGATCTGGATGTTTTGACTGAAGATACTGATGATGAATAAGGGGACAGCTTACTTCCCTAACTCTAAATTTCGAGAATTTCTCCACATTATGTGACAGAAAGGGGTTAACCCAGTGAACCTGTTTTCTCCTTTCTGTGGAGGCTATAGAAGGCCTGCTATTTTCTCCAAACTTCCTGAGTAGTCTTTTACCTTGTAGACATCATTTAAGATGCCACAAGGACCTCATTCATGAACCCCAACATGTTAGTTCCCATGCCCAAGAAAAATAGACTAGATCTTCTGACCTCCAAAGGAATGTTTGGTATGGGCTGAAATTCCCATGCTAAATACCACTGTTTCAATAGCAGTGTTATGTAGGGCTCCAAGTCTGCATAACCCTGCTCTCCACCCCATGATGAAGAGTTCCAAGCCAGGGACACATTTAGAAAGTATGTTTTGTATTCCTCACCTTATTATTGTGAATGTTTAATTATTAATACACATGACATACTTTTGGAGAGATGTTGTGAAAGAATTGTGAGGAGGTTCCTTGAAAGAAATGATCAAGTCTCAGGCAGTACATTCCTTGAGGCACAACAACTTTATGATCCATATGGCCTATAATTCTTTGGAGAGAGCTCTAAGTCAAAAGGAATCAAAACTGCCATATGTCTGAAATCTTGGCTGATCTTGACCCACTTCATTGAGGACACTTAATTAATATTTTACACTTCTCCTTCTGGGGTGACTTTAGGGTCACATTTACGTTGCTGCAGCTAACAAGCACTTTAAGAAAATGAAAGACAGAGAGCAAACTCTGATTGTGACTGATACATTTCACCCTTCCCAGTGCTTTTTTCCAGAATGTAGAGGAACCATTGCTGGATGCAGTTCTAGCATGCCCAAAGCCATAGCAACACCAATGGGAGCAATTAGCCACTCCAGACTACCCCTCGGTAATGTAGCGGGCCTAGTGACTACCATCCCTGGCAGTTCCAGTAGGCCATAGTCAACATTTTGAACTGCAGCAGTTCTTATTAATTGCTTAACAGTCTGTCATAGAATGCAGCTAGGAGGGATTCTGCATATCCCAACATGGAGAAAAATTTCAGGGCTTCATGCGTCAGGTTGATGATTTACAGGGGATAGTCTATCCCTTCTGCATTCCACTCTAGAGCTTGTCATTGATCTTGCTTGACATCACAGCCAGTCAAAAGTTAGTGACTAGGAAACTGGGACAAAAACTTTTTAACAAAAGACCCACCTATGAAGTCCCTTCAGATAAAAAAGGCCTAGAATATTATTCCAAATTCTTTTTGTTGTTGAAGAAAACCAAGGAATTCAAGCTCATTTTATATCCCAGTGGTTTAAATGTATTCATTTTCAAAGAGAACTTTTGCAAGGACAAAGTTCAGTCCATCATTCTTGTCTGGATAAAGGAGACTTGGTGAGTTCTTTGTACCACCACAGTACACTTCCGTTTGTATTCACCTCTGCCCAGATGGCATATACCAATAGTATACCTGTAGTAATAACCTATCTCAGTCTACAGGGTTCCAAGATTTTCCCCTACATGGATGACTTGCTCCTTGCTGACTGTTCTCTTTTAGCAGAAGAAATCTCTGCTTGATCTGTCCTCTTCTATTGGAGTTACAGTGAACCTTATGAAGTGTCTCTTTATCCCTGTAAACGTGCTTACTTTCATCAGGGATTCCTTGAAAATTAAGGTTTGTCAGGCCTTTTTGCACAATGATAGGATCTAATCTCTAAAATATATAGTCTCTGTAATAGTACATCTCACATGGTACCCACAGAGACGTGTCTCAGAGGCTTGGGTTTGATGGCAACTATTGATTTTCATGGTCTCACTATAAACGTCATGTGGGAGTTCCTTAGCAGACATTGTAAATGCAGTGGTCCAAATAGTCTGACTCTTTTCTCCATCCCATTTTGGATCTTCAAGATGTGTCACTGTCAAATGGACTGATGACAGGATCCAACAAACCTTCTCACAGTGATTTATTTCCAACTTATAACTCCTCAGGTGACTATGACCATGGATGCTTATATCCTGGAGTAGGAGGGAATTTTGGAGGGCAGGCACTCTAAGAGACATGAACAGCCCTGGATTCTCAGTTGCGTATTAATGCCCTTAGAAATAAGTGGAGTTTATGCCTTTTCTGGTCCTTCAAAACTGTTTCTCTACGGAACTCTTATTATTTCACTTAATATATTACAACAACAAATATGGGGGAACCCACTCTACTGGATTCTTGTGACAATGAATATTTCATGGGAGGCAGGTTTCACTAGAAAACAGCAAAATGAAAAAACAAAACAACCAGGAACCAGAGAGAAGCAACCAAACACCAAATGTACACTGGTGGAAACAGGTGGACGACACAATTCTTTTAGTGTAAACCAAATTTATTAATCCGCTATTCGTCCGAAGACTTCATCAGAAACAACCAACCACATAATATTGCAGCCATATTTAAAACAAATTTGTTAAACAGTTAACCAATAGGAAAACACTGATATTAACCCTTAATGCATCAAACAGAATAAATGACAGATTGTCTACACTTAAAAAACACCTCCCCTTAAGTAGTGCGCTGTACAAGCATTCTGTAAAATGATCTAATTTTAAGAAATTTATTTTTTCTCTTTTGGACGTGGTACATATGGACTTAAGGGGAGGTGATTTTAAGAATGAAGTTGAAAGGAAGGAAGATGAGCGGCAGATTCGGTTGGCTGCTCACCTTCCTCGTGGTTTAAATGAAGCTGTAAACATCAAATATTTTTTAAATGGCTCACAGATAGGATGCAGGAAATCAAAATAGGGCAAGTTGCCTCCACAAAGTCAACAGTGGAGTCCCCCAGGGATCTGTGCTGGCACAACCCCTGTTTGGTATCTACTTTTCTTGAAGTAAAAGCCAATACCAAAGTGTTCTGGGTGATTAAGTTTGCAGATGAATGCAAGCTAGGTGCAGTCATTTAATCCTCAAATGACTTATCCGTCCTTCAGGAAGGTCTGTTCCAAACAAATTAACTGGTGCCAAAATGATGGCCTGAAACTAAATGCCAAAAAATGCATTACTGTTTCCTTTAGGAAGTTATCTATCCTAGGGCACTACCACACTGAAAATATGCCCCTAAGAATTGACCTAGTTGTTTGGGATCTGGGAATTTATGTGGACAGTGACCTAACCTTAGACCAGCATATGTCCACTGCTGTAAAAAAGTCCTTCTGTATTGCCAGCTTATAAAAAAGGGATTGTGTTTAGATCTAGGGAAGTCATCATCACCCTTTACCCAGCCCTCTTTAGGCCTGACATTGAATATAATGCCCCCTTTGGCATTTATCTGTTCAGTCATATGCCACAACTGGAACGCCCACAGTGATACCTTACCAAAAGGATACAAGGCCTAAATAACATGTCCTGCATTCATACTCAAAGCCCTTGTCACTATACTTAGTATCCTATAGACTGCTGTAAGGTTACCTATGTCTGGCATACAAGGCATCCTCCAACCCAATACTCAGGGATTTATTGCAATTCAACAAGTTAAATGGCATCAGAAATAGTCTAGGGATCTAAACCTCTTGTGCAACATCAGCAGGACAGCTTGGAGGGACAGATATATCTCACAGAGGATAACAGTTCTCAGGAACAGACTCCCCATCCACATAAAACTAAGTTCATCTGTGTTAATATTCAAAAGCAACTTGGATCTATGGATGGGAAAAAGAAAATTTACTCCAGGCCTGTCCCTGTACTACTAAGGCACAGGGGCAGCTCCTATATGCTTTATCCCATGTGTGGGTCCCCTCAAATTATCTATGGTATGATCTCAGTTATTCTCATCAGGGGTAATATGTAATTATTGACCATGGGATGGGTGAGGCCAATCTAAATGGGGTAGGTTAATTTGAACACAAAAAGGGAAACTGGCTAGGCTTAAAATGGCTCACAATGGAAGCTACATATGAACCTATAAGAATATGCTGCCTTGTTCTTATGAATCAATTATCTCAAATGACCTTTATGTGAAGAAATGTCTCTGGTATTTCTGTAACTTACTTTTAATGTAATTATTAATGCACTAGATGCTAAAGTGTTAGTCTATTGTCATAGTTTTTCCTATCTGGCCATGTGCTACATATGTAGGGACTTTATGATTTTTATAATGGCTGTTTCTTATGGTACTTTTCTCCCGGGCATCTGTTGAAAAGGGGTTTTATACCCACTCAGACTTTTCTGGTAAACAGATGCAGTAAATAATAATTACATTTTGCTATGAAAAGCACAGAATGGTTGTACCTGGATCACTTAAATGAATATCACATTGTCAAATGCCTCTTTGTCGAACACCTTTTAATTGAACTCTGAAATGAGCAAATGGACATTTAATCAAAGTTTTTCCTAGGGCAAACCAATGGTAGGCCACCCTAGCAGCCACGGAAGAAATCAGAAAACTTAAAACCTACCCAGGTTGGGGGCTTTTCCCCCTACACCCCCAAATGTGGAGGGCTGTGCCCCCACACTTTCCTAACTAAATATACCAACTACGAGATCGCACTACAGTGGGGAAAAGCAAAAGGGCAAATTCCATTTGGTGGCCAAACATTGGCTTACCCTTTGAAAATCTTCTATTAAAAGTCCATTTGCTGATTTGAGAGTTTGAAGGAGAGGGGGTTGACAATGTAAGATTCGATTAAGTGATATACACCCATTGTACCTGCAATCTACAGTTTATTCTACTACATAAATGGCTACTTCCACAGTGTTGGCACCTCCACAGTGTTTATAACTGTATGCTTGTTCAAAGAAAGTATATATAAACATTTGTCCATGCTGCTGCAGGCAGCACATATACAGGATAAGTACATTCTTACTGTTTTGAGGGCTAGTCTGATATAACATAAACTCTTTTAGTATGAAAGAACCATACTTTCTCTGTTGTTTTTTTTTTTTTTTACAATCCCTAAGAGTATTTACTATACTATATATATTAGTCCATATTTTCTGTAGCTCTCTAAATAAACGTATTTTTAAGTGCTACAGCTCTTTGGTCTGCTTACTTAGTAATCATATTAGTCTGGTACTCTGCAGCATTTTCACATCTCTCACTCTCTTTCCTACAAATTTTACAGGATGTTCGAATAAAGAGCATATAACATTTATTCATTTCCTGTACTATTAGAAGGGTTGCACTCCTAGAAGCCATCTCTCTGTTCTAAATGGTGGTTTAGATTTTGGATTGTTGAATATTATTTCTCAGGAGTTGTGGTCCATAATTAGAATGAACTCTACAACAAATGTACATATGGAAGACTTTAAGGTCCCTTCCATATGCTCTTGTTCTTTTGTCTGCCTACATATCTACTCCACATCTGTTAATGTGGAGGGAATATAAAATATTGGTTTCTGTCTGCTTTCCTACATCTAACTTAGTCCTACACCTCAAACTGACATCATCTCCTGGTATTGTTCTGCTCGGGATGTCAAAAATGGACATCTTTGTCACCAGAATTAGTTTTAGGGCTTTGTGGTACTTTTCTACAAATACAAACAGTACGTGTTTCTTCATAAGATCTCTAAATAATGTAAAAATGTTTCCAAAGTCCTTTATGAAGCTAGAGTTGTAATTATTGACCCAATATGTTTCTTATCACTTTAGCATTTGTATGTGCTATATCATGTATTACTTTAACAGAGTGAGGTAATATCGTTCTATTTGAAAATATGAATCCATCAAGCACACTTAGTTCTCCTTCTGTAATGGCAACCCATTTTTAGTGCATTCAGTACTTCCTTGAACATCATACAATACCTTCTTTAGTAATGGCGAATGTGATAGTAATTACAACATGTAGGTTCTTTTCTCACCTCCCATATGTCTCTCAGCCCATGTTTGTAAAAGTGATGGATTATTACCGTCCTTGTATTCACCAAAAAAGTCTATGCCATTTTGGATGGTTTTCTCTTATCAGCTGAGTCTGTTTACACTCTGACCAGTCTGTATATACTCTGACCAGTCTGTATATTCTCTGACCAGTCTGTATACTCTTTGACTAGTCTATATACACTCTGACCAGTCTATATACTCTCTGACCAGCATGTATACACTCTGATCAGTCTGTATACTCTCTGATAAATCTGTATACACTCTGACCAGTCTGTATATACTCTGACAAGTCTGTATACACTCTGACCAGTCTGTATATACTCTGACCAGTCTGTATACTCTCTGATCAGTCTGTATACTCTCTGATCAGTCTGTATACTCTTTGACTAGTCTGTATACACTCTGACCAGTCTGTATACTCTCTGACCAGTATGTATACACTCTGATCAATCTGTATACTCTCTGATCAATCTGTACACACTCTGACCAGTCTGTATATACTCTGACCAGTCTGTATACACTCTGACCAGTCTGTATATACTCTGACCAGTCTGTATACTCTCTGATCAGTCTGTATACACTCTGACCAGTCTGTATATACTCTGATCAGTCTGTTTGCACACTGACCAGTCTGTATGCTCTCTGACCATACACTATAACCAATTCTTCTCACTGCTTTGATGGATAAACACTTCCTGCTCACTTCAACATAATTTTGACTGCACATCACTAAAGGCATCTGGTGTCCTTTCTAATGGTTAACATTTTACCAAGTTCATCTTTGCTACTTTCCAATAAACAGTATTACCATGCTAAAGCAGGAATAAATGTGCACACAAATGGCAACCAAAGATTTGCATTTCACATTATTTTTGCTTGCAGTTTTAATATGAAAGTGAAAACTGACAACACTGTAAAAACTTCAGGTCATCCACAAAATTCAGAAGACAAAAGGCTTTGCCTTTCTTTCTGACTAAGAGGAAATTAAAATCTTAAAACAGAAATCAGAAAACAAGTTTAAAGTGAAACCTGAGGATGCTAAAAAAGAAGAGAAGAGTGAAGACGGTTGTCCGACAAATGGTGGAACCAATAAGAAATTGATTTATTTCCCCATGAAGTTTGATACTTCTTCAGATGTCATCTCCTGAGGATGGCTAATCGTTTAACTATTTCCCACTGGCTGGGAAACAAAGTTGGTTAAATGATACCTGCAAAGTCTGTACTGACCAAGGTAGTGAAGTTAAAATGTAAGCAGGTACCTACATCAGTGCTTATAATGGTACAAAGGTCAGCTATACCAAATATTCTGTTGCAAGTACTTGAGCTTGAACCACAGGCCCTTGGGAGAGAAAAACTAAGTTTGAGTCAGAGACTTTTTTTGGTGATGGGTCTTAATGGTCACCACACCTCTAAACTGTGCAGATTTTCACAGAATGTCCAGATTTTTGCCTCATATTTTTGGTCTGTTCATCATAAAATTTGTGGTTTTCTGGCAAATCTCTGAGGATTGAAGTCAGTAAATAATGACATATGTTTGAGTTTCAGACTGCATATCCTTCACAAAATTCATGCTAACACAAATCCTGTTATTCCAGCAACTTTCTAAGTTTATAAAAGCAATATTTAAAATCTGCCTCCATTTATGGGGCTTTGCACCCCCATTATTTTAAGCTTTGTCCAGATTTCTTGCTCTAAGAAGTTGAGAGGTATGAAGTTCACATATAAATATTGTGGGAAGAAATATCCAGGGAATTGTTATGGCTAGGCTTGTATAGGCCCTAGGGCTGATAGCCTAGTACCAACCTATGAACCTATAAACATACCAACGATACCCATTCCATGTTAAGAAAACCTCCTCACCCTTTCTATCCCACCATCAAAGTGAACTATAACAGGCAAGGCAGGGAGCTCCGCCATTTCAACTGAAATTGTTCTGGAACTCTAAAAAGTGCATTCTATTGAATAGATCAACATAGGTCCAAACAAACTGAAGCTAGATTACCCCCCCCCCCTACGCTGGTACCCTTCCAAACATCTAGCCCACTCTTTATCTAATGAACAAGAAATAGATTTTTGGATGCCCAAGTCCACCCTCTGAATACATTCTGATCAAAGATAAAAACATTTCCTGAACCTCCTGTTTTCTTCCTGCTTTCTGAGATCATACTGGCAGTGGCTTGCTGCAGTCGTAGGGTTATCACTGAATATGGTGTTAGGATCAGACTTCCTTTCCAGAGGTAATAGAGTCATCCTACTTACAGCAACTGTATCTGGGTGCCAGGCCTTGAGTACCCCAAGTTAATGCTGCCTGCATCACAGCATTATTGCATCATGAATCTGACTACAAATTTAATTTTAGCCACTGTGACCACATTATTTCAGGACATTTAGTTGCCAGATTACTTATACAACCCCACATCATGCTCAGGGATGATACATGTGCACGCTAATGCTACATGATGCAGAATGCAAATGTGCAACACAGAATGTTGTCACATGAAACATAAAGCTGATCTGTCACACAGGTTGTGACTGTATGAGGAACAGTGCTGATATTTACAGAATAATGTCAGGTGACACCGAATGCTGTCACAAGACAGAGAATGCTAACATAAGATATGTTAATGGCAGGAGGTACAGAATGCTGACATTTAACTGTCACACATGTCCTGAGACATGACTTAGAATGCTGACAAGTAATGGAAGATGACAATATACCGTGCACCATGTGAACACATCCATCCACAACCTCTTTGCCATTTTTGAACATGGGTCAGGGTATCACCTCAACAGTGGCAATCATCTAGAGCCAAGGTTCAGACCACCGTGTGGCTACCCCTGCCACTGCAGTTTTTTCATACCATACATTCACACTCACACTTAGGGCCAATTTAGTGTGTCCAATCCACCCACTGCATGTGTTTGAAATGTGATAGGAAACTGGACCACCCAGAGAAAACCCATGCACACACAGGGAGGACATGTAGACTCTGCACAGAAGACACCCCAGCCAATAATCGAACCAGGGCACCTGTTGCTGTGAGGTGACAACTCTATCCAGTGTGCCACTGTGCCGCCATACATGATAGTGTCACATACCGCAGAACATGACATAGGTTGCTAACATATGATGCACGGTACTGACATTTATACACAATAGTGTTCCATGGTATGGAATGTAGATGCATGGCACAGCATGAGAGAGTGATGTGTCATAAAGAGTCCTGGCACATGATGCAGAATATGTCACAGAATGGTGTCAAAGACTAGAATGCTAAAAGATGCTACTACATGTTAATATGTACATACTGCCTGCACATCACAATACATATGTGATATATGGAGGCAATACATGATGCAGGCATGTATTCTGTACTCTGTAACACACTACCAACACACAGAAAATCAGATATTGCACTTGAGAGTTCAACAAATCACTCTGATAAAAGTTGCAAATAAAATGGCCATGATGAGATTCCTTTTCTTGAGTCTGTACATTTTCTTTCACCATATTGCCTTTAGGCATCATAGTTTAAGACCACCTGATGATTATTGCAACCAGTTGCTCCCCTCAGAGGTAATGGCCAGTGTGATGTTGTAAGGATCTGAAGAAGCATGTCTTAGCACACGTGAAAGCGCTTGTCTGTTTATATTAAATATTTCATCCATTTATTGTGGTGGTCAGCTTCCAATTTGTTTCTACACAGTGTGATAGAACCCCTGATTTCCATCACACTGTGGGTTCTAATCTGGTAACACCAACAAACTCCCAATACATTATCTTGAAGTTATCATAGTAAAGACCTACAGTATGCTTCAGCATTTATATCAACCAAAAAGGCTTTATCAAAATCAAAGTAAACTTTATTGTCATTTAGGACTACACAAGTGCAGCCTAAACAAAATTCCGAGCATCAACTCATCAGAGAGTACATAGGAAGCAAGGATAAGAAGAACAACAGTAACATTTCAATTTAAAGAATATATTCAATACAAGACCTCAGGAGGATAAATAAACCAATGTCTATCCTGAGTGAATGGCAGCCAGAAGTGCGAGTAGCTCTATGCCTGGAGTTAGCCCTGTCATGACTATTCCCTGTCCTTCTTTACAAAATGGGATAGTGACCATTAACTGCTCTATCCAAACTTACCCAGTCATGTAATATTCTGACCTAGACCTTCATGCTGGCCTGACCTGAAGCACTGGGCTTTACCTGTTATATATGCTCTTCTACAAGGTGGACTAGTAATGCTCCAGAATATTTGTTTAATAATGCTATGCATCAACATTCTGGGGCACACATCAAAAATGACATGTTCCCAAATTTACAGCCAATTTCCAGTTAATATTTACTCAGGTTCAGCAGTAGTTAAATGCCACATGTTCCTGTCTGTCTCCGTGTAGCAGAGTTGGAATTTATGTCTGTTTTATTTATTATTTATTTATTGACATTTGTTTACCTGGAAAGTTCAACTGGGTAGGTGCCCATTTTCATAGGAGGCCCAGGGAGAAAAGATGTAAAGTATTACAAAATATTTTAAGAATAATAATCATTAAAAATAATACAGAAAACTCAAAAAATATGTGTGGAGTGATCAGTTCAGGTTTGTTATGGTTTAAGGGAAGCACTCACGGTAATATAGTTTTCACACTCTGAACCTTCAAGTTCTGATTAGTGTATCTGTGATTTTTTTTAACAAAATACAACTTATTTTATCCTTAAAACTAAAGCAAATCTGTAAGGACTGTGTAGCTTCATGTCCTGTATGCTTGCCTTGCACCACTACATCGCTCCTTACAAAATCAAAAATACAGCTGAAGAAAAAAAAGGAGTGGTAGAACATTTTGACAATACACAGACTTTCACAGCTCATGCTATGCCTTTGTTTCCAAAAACCTAATTGATTGATGTTTATTTAGGAAACAGATGTGTTACTTTGACAGCTTTCCTTGGAATCATGCCATTTGGTACAAAACAACCAGCTACTCTAGAGATGTGACAGCTGGAATTAAAAGGCACAGTGTTGCTATTTTTATCCATGGTCTGCATTGTATTAAGGACTGATATACTGTAGGATGTGGGGGGGGGGGTGCAACTTTTCTGAACCATGGTAGATACATAACTGTTACACTGAAGAAACCATATAAAGAAAAAACATCATGTTTAAAGCAGCATTAGTAAATGTAAGAAACAAAAGTGGTTCTTACAGCTGCTTGGCCTGATTTAATATTATAGGGTCTTGGAGCTAACCTTTGCTGATATGCTTCCTGCAATCATGAGTGATACACTGTAATATTTAAATGTGCTGTAGTCACAGCTGCTGATTATAAGTATCCTGAACACATTATATCTTTCACATATTTCCAAATGAGCACAAGTTATTAGATAGCTTGATTGTCCCCATCTGAAGCAGTGACCAAGCAGCCTTGATCAATTTGCATAATAGGATGACGAGGAACATGCACTCAGCTCAAGATACTGTGTCTGCAGTCATTTGATTATTAGCAGTGTGAGGAACTACAGAAAGGGCAAGGGTTTACAAGTAGTGAGGAAATCAGAAATACTACTGCCATTATGTATTATTAAAAGCAATTAGCATAGCTATTCATGGGCTCCACATATCCAAAGCTTATTTCTGACACAAGAAAGAGTGCTGGGCATAACAGGTTGCCTTCTGGGATAGAATGCAAATCAAAACATTATGATAACCAGTGTCACTCAAAGAAATTACTAAAGCCATAAAGCTCATCATCTGTTCTTGAGCTTTGTAGGTTCATAGGTGTGTGCTAGTCTAATGGCCGTGGAGCCTTTACAAACGTAGCCCATAGGATTACCCTAACATTGTGCCACCTGACCTTAGTTCCCAGTGCATCTGTCGAGTAGAGCCACTGGAGTGATCCTCATGGTGAATTTTCCCTCATGTCAAACAGGGCAGCTTGACACAGTGATAATTAGGCTTTTCTTGGGGCAGAATAATGTAAAGAGAGAGGTTTACTATCCTCAGAAGGATGCTTTTTCCAGAAGATTCCCCCCAACTCCAAACCATACTATATTCTCTGATACTGCTTAGGTGACATCTGTGATATCCGAGATAAGATGAGGTGATAGTTCCAAAAATGCAGTACAATAACAGGGAGATGGTCATTTCTTTTATTCTGCACTTCATCCAAGTGCATTTTGGCTTAGTTCTATTGAAAGAATTTAGAATTTACATAGATAAAGTGCAGATCATGTCAATGTAACAGTGTTAGTGTGTGGGTACAGTCCATTCACTTACACTGTTAAAGGATAGTACAATATGTGCTTCTGCTGAAATCGGGAGTCAGTGTAACAGTGTTAGTGAGTGGGTACAGTCCATTCACTTACACTGTTAAAGGATAGTACAATATGTGCTCCTCCTGAAATCGGGAGTCAGCGGAGTAAGGGAAATGGCTCTTTTCCCCACTGATGTGTGTGATCTCAGAGTTGGTATATTTAGAGATGCATGGCAGTTACTGGGTGGGGCTTGTTTCCCTTCTACAAATGCTCTGTTTTTAGTAATTTTTTGTAGATCGGTGGATGTGTCATTGATAGCTCTTGTCATGGTTCACGTTCAGTATCCTAGTTCCATGAGACTGCAACAGAACAGCCTATGATTCCAACATGGCAAGAGTATGGTGTCCTATTCAGTTTTAAGGAGAAGGAGTAGATTAAGGTTCCATGGGACAGAGTAACAGTGACTTGGCAACATTCCACAAGGCAAGAACGCAGTGATCTATGCAATTCTATGAAGGGGGAGTAGAATTCTGCACACTTCACAGGGAAACGGGCATCTGCACAAGTGATCTACACTGTTCCACAGGCCGATGTGCAGAAACCTGCACAGTTCCAAGGGGCAGGAATATTATGTCCTGACCTAGGCAGTCCCACACATCAGGATTGCAGTTGCTTACCTAGTGCTATGGGACTGAGATGGTTTCATTATTCCTGACCTAGGCAGTCCCACACATCAGGATTGCAGTTGCTTACCTAGTGCTATGGGACTGAGATGGTTTCATTATTCCTGACCTAGGCAGTCCCACACATCAGGATTGCAGTTGCTTACCTAGTGCTATGGGACTGAGATGGTTTCATTATTCTCCAGCCAAATTAAGAGTATTGGATAACTATAGCATGGTACAAGATTTATACTTTGGACATCCAGCTTATGATATACAGCAGATTTAGAAAACTAGAGGAAACAAGGTCTTTAAAGAAATGTATAACCCACCTAGTTCTCAGTTTCAAAAAGAATCTGAATAGAATTTTTTTTTGTTAAGGAAAGGAACTGCATCTCAGCAACCATGGGGGCAAAGTATAGGGGAAATAGACCAATTATAACTCAAACGCAAAAGGAAAAAGGCAGATACAGTACAAATCATACAGGAATTGCCAGCTTCTGCTTTCATTTTCCTCTTCTCCATTACCCCTAGGAGGCAGTTGTCAAAGTCATCTGTCTTCAAGTGAACTCTCAAGATTCACTCTTACTTTCAGATGTATTGTGCTGCACAGTTACCACTGCATCGGGCTCATCTGATTTTAATGTTAATCAATTATCTTCTTCTGTAAAAAAATATACTGGGCACCTTCAACCAAAACAAATAAATAAATAAAAATAAAAAAAGTTCAAGCTTCTGCTCTAAAAAGATGGATGACAGACAAGAGTTCTAGATTTTTTTAGATCTGAGCAACACTGTCCAGAAGACACGGGAACTATTATTACATAAATTAGGCTGGCCTTTTGCTGTTGGGTCCGCCATTAATATTAAACGGAAATAAGTCTTCCTCATTTGCCCCCGCTTCAGTAACATCTGTAGACATGGCCATGGATACTTCAGTAACATCTGTAGACATGGCCATGGATACTTCAGTAACATCTATAGACATGGCCATGGATACTTCAGTAACATCTATAGACATGGCCATGGATACTTCAGTAACATCTATAGACATGGCCATGGATACTTCAGTAACATCTATAGACATGGCCATGGATACTTCAGTAACATCTATAGACATGGCCATGGATACTTCAGTAACATCTATAGACATGTCCATGGATACTTCAGTAACATCTATAGACATGGCCATGGATACTTCAGTAACATCTATAGACATGGCCATGGATACTTCAGTAACATCTATAGACATGTCCATGGATACTTCAGTAACATCTATAGACATGTCCATGGATACTTCAGTAACATCTATAGACATGGCCATGGATACTTCAGTAACATCTATAGACATGGCCATGGATACTTCAGTAACATCTGTAGACATGGCCATGGATACTTCAGTAACATCTATAGACATGGCCATGGATACTTCAGTAACATCTATAGACATGGCCATGGATACTTCAGTAACATCTATAGACATGGCCATGGATACTTCAGTAACATCTATAGACATGGCCATGGATACTTCAGTAACATCTATAGACATGTCCATGGATACTTCAGTAACATCTATAGACATGTCCATGGATACTTCAGTAACATCTATAGACATGGCCATGGATACTTCAGTAACAGCTATAGACATGGCCATGGATACTTCAGTAACATCTATAGACATGTCCATGGATACTTCAGTAACATCTATAGACATGGCCATGGATACTTCAGTAACATCTATAGACATGGCCATGGATACTTCAGTAACATCTATAGACATGGCCATGGATACTTCAGTAACATCTATAGACATGGCCATGGATACTTCAGTAACATCTATAGACATGGCCATGGATACTTCAGTAACATCTATAGACATGGCCATGGATACTTCAGTAACATCTATAGACATGGCCATGGATACTTCAGTAACATCTACAGACATGTCCATGGATACTTCAGTAACATCTATAGACATGGCCATGGATACTTCAGTAACATCTATAGACATGGCCATGGATACTTCAGTAACATCTATAGGTTCATAGGTTCATAGGTTCATACTAGGCTATCTGCCCGAGGGCATTTACAAGCCTAGCCCATCGTTTTGTGGCTTACGCCACCCCTTTAGTATTATTTTGCTGTGCCTCTGTCGAGCAGTGACACTGAGGTAATCCCTGGGGTATATCTGCGATCTCCCATCCATTGGTCAAGATTTCTCTTGAACAAGGCCAGCGAGGTGCTCTGCCTCACATGTACCGGGATTTTGTTCCACAGCATAGGGAGTCTTTGGGTGATGAATCTATCCCTCCAGCACGTCCTATTAATAGCCGTGTCGAGGTTTAAGTCTCCCGCCCTTGTGGCTCTGATGGATCTAGATTTTTGAGGTGAAGCATATTCATCAAATCTGGGTTTGACATGGCCTTGTATGTTAGGCAAAGGTCACCTCTGAGCAAGCGGTGGCGACTGAATAGAGCTGGAGTTCTTTCAGTCGGGCAGCATAGGACAGATTTTTGAGACCCTTTATCCTTTTGGTGAGGAACTTTTGTGGCCTCTCCAGCTGCTGCAAGTGTCGGGTCAGATACATCCCGAATGGGGCATTGTACTCAATCATTGGTCTGATGAGTGATGAGTAAAGGGAGACTATGACCTCCCTTGATCTAGATGAGAATCCCTTCATGATAAGGTGGGCAATGTAGAAGGTCTTCCTAACTACTTTAGCTACATGGGTGTCGAATGACAGACTACTATCAACCTGGGTCCCCAGGTCCCTGATAACTTCTTCTGTGCTCAGTGGATTGCCACCTATTTGGTAGCTAGGGGTAACCTTGTTTTTCCCAAAGGGTATGACTATGCATTTTTGGCATTTAACTTCAGGCCGTGGCTCTGGCACCAGTTATCCGTTTCTGTGAGACCCTTCTGAAGGATATCTGTGTCAGATGTGTTTTCTACTATGGCCCAGTTTGCAGTCATCTGCAAACTTTGTCAGCCATAACCCTCCTGTGTTTGCTTGTACTTGGAAAAGTAGATGCCAAACAAGAGTGGGCCCAGGACTGAGCCCTGTGGGACACCACTTGTGACAGGCTTTGAGTCTGACATGGCGCCAGCAACTCTGACCCTGTGGGTTCTGTCACTCAGCCAGTTTGCAACCCATCTTGTGATGTATGGGTTAACATTTAAGCTGATGAGTTTTTCAATGATACCCGAGTGGGGTATTGCATCGAAGGCCTTAGCCAGATCGAGGTAGGCTGTATGGACTGCCTTTCCTCGTCAATGGCTTTGGTGACTGTTTGAAGAAGTCAACCAAGTTTAAAAGGCATGATCTGCCTTTGACAAAGCCAAACTGGGTTGGATCCAAAGTCTGCAAATTCCCTATGTCTTTATTTATGAGGTCCATTATGATCCTCTCCATGGCTTTGCAGATAAGGCTTGTCAAGCTAATGGGCGGTAATTTCCAGGGTCAGTGGAGACACCGCCTTTGTGAAGTGGGACCACAGTTGCAGTGCGCCACTCCTGGAGTGCGTATCCAGAGGTAAGACTTTGATTAAACAGCTGTCCTAGCTGTGGGTTTAATTCCTCATTGAGTTCGTGGAGCACACAGCCGGGGACACCATCAGGTCCCATGGATGCTGTGTTTTTGCTTTGGAGAGAGCAGTTCTCACTTGGGCGCTGGAGATGTTTGGGGGCTGCAATCGTTTGGTATAGATATCTCTCCTTTTGGGGGAGGGGAGAAGTTTGCACTGAACCTGTCAGCCAGTATGTTGGCAATGTCTGTAGGATCAGTAATCTTCACATCATTTTGAACTAGTTCTGAGCATATCTGGGAGTTTCCTCCTAGGTTTCTAACATAGCTAAAGAAGGCCTTATGATTGTCTTTTGAGTCTTTAGCTATTTTTCTCTCAAAATTTGCTTTGGATGATTTTATGAGAGCTCTTAGTTTTTACTTATAGTGATCAAGGGTGTCTTACCTTTTAAGGATTTTGCTCTATCTTGTAGTAGCTTCCTCCTTTTATTGTAGAGTTTGTTTATGGCTGGGGTCCACCAGACTGGACGCTTGCCTTTGGTACAAAGAGTCTTTGTTTTGTTTGGGATTGCCTTATCCATGCAGTCCTGCAGGTGCTGGTAGAAGGTGTTTGTAAGTGATTCAGCGGCTTGAGTACTGTTTTCCGCCGGCTCGGGGGCCTTAAAGGAGACCACACTAGTCTTTAGAAGTGTGAAGTCGGCTTTTGAGAAGTTCTTTACTGTGGTCTTTTTTATTTCAAGTGGGGGTGGGATGAGGACCTCCAGCGAGATTAGTTTGTGATCTGATCTCACCAGTGAGGGGTATACTTCCGGTGTTGAACATTGTGCTCCCATGTTCGTGATGATGAGATCAAGTATGTTATCTCCTCTTGTGGGGATTGTGACTAGTTGTTTCATGGCATTTGAGTTTATGAATTCCAGGAACTTTTGGGCTAGGGTGTTTGGGCTTGAGTAGTGTTCCCAGTCTATATTAGCGTAATTGAAGTCACCTAGTATGATGGTGTTTGGTGATACATTTATCCCCTCTAGTGTTTTCAGGAAGGCCATGTGAGGTTCCTGAGTTTGTGAGGGTGGCCTGTAACATGCTACAATTTGCAGAGCAGTCTTGCCTATGGTTAATTGCACCTGGATGGTCTCCGATGCATCGTGCGTTGCCACCAGTCTTGAGGTGTGGGTGTCCTTGATGAATATGGATACCCCCTCCTTTCTTGGTATTGTCTGGATTTTGGGGCGGGCATGATATGAGGTAAAACCTGATAACGCTGGGGTGCTCTCAGGAGCCTTGAACCAGGTTTCTGTCACAGCACAGACATCGATGTTCTCCATACTGAGAAGGGCCTCGAGTCGTGCATTTTGAGATTTAGACTTCTGGCATTGAGCAGCATTACCCTTAGTTTTTCCTTTTTGTGTTCTAGGGTGGTAGGTTTAGAATTTGAGCCTTGCCTAAAAAGGCACTATGGGGTGGCAAGAGCCTTTGCCAATATCCGGAATCCCAGGGGTGAGAGGTGCAAGCCATCCCTTGTGAAGCAGCGTGGCTTGTCCAGCATGTCATCCCAGGCAGACAGATACTGGATCCCCTTTGAATGACACCAGTGTTTAAGCCAATTGTTAAAGCTGATCATCTTATCTCTGTATTGTGGCATCACTCTTGGTGAAGGTAGGATACTGCTCAAGGTCAGGGTCATACCTGCCTGGGCTACATAATCAGAGAGCTCCTCAATGTCTCTTTTCATGTAGTCCTAAGAGGTTCGTCTCAGGTCGTTTACACCAGCGTGGACAATGACTGAGTCATATTTGTACTTGCTGTTGAGAGACCTGAGTGCTTGCGTTATGTGGCGGATTCTAGCGCCCGACAGGCAGCTTACTGTGACCTTCTCCTTACTCAGTCTGGTGAGCGGACGTCAGTGTGTCTGACTATGGAGTCACCAATGACTAGTGTGTCTGGCATTGTGTTTGGCCTTAAGGGCTGTGACTGTTTGACACTCTGACTGTGAGGTCTATGTGTAGCAGGTGTTGTGTTCTGAGGTGGTGGTTGTTTGGGTGTCTGCTTTGGTGGCCTCTGCTGTTTTGGTAGATTTTTGATCAGAGCCTCCAGTATGTCTTTGTGTGTTTATGTGTATGATTTGAGGTTGTAATGGTGCTATGTGAGACTGGGTCTATAGTGTGTGTGGTAACCTTCTCCTCCTGACTGGTCTTGCCAGTCCTGTGTTGAGAGAGCTCAGCCTCCAGTTTGGCCGTATAGTTGCATTTCTCACATGTATTTGTGTTTTGTGGGAGGAGGAGAGGGTTGTCTGTGTACATGAGGCAATTGTAACATTGCCTCAGTATTCCCAGGTTCACCAGCTGAGCAGGAGAGGATACTAGCAACTGATCCCTCGACATGCTAGAAGGTTAGACTAAAACTTTAAAAAAGTTTCAGGGGGACGTGGGTGACCGTGAAATGGGGGATTACCTTTTTGGGGTACTATCTATGACAAGAGTGCCGTATCAAGGTAATAAGTACTGTAGGAGCAAGTGCTAGGTTTAACAGATAGAGAATAGTCTACTTGGAGTCAAGTGGAGATGATCTTTTTAGTTATAGGATACGCTGATTAGATCAGTAGAATAGTTCGAGGAAGGTAGTTTTAAGGGAAAATTTGAAGAGTGGACTTTAGGTAGCCCGAATAGTTTAAACCTGCCTAACCGGCGCTGCCCTAGTGTGCAACAGTGGCAGCTCCACGCTAAATCGTGCTAAATCGCGCTAACGCGCGTTTACCACGTTTTATACCAGGGGGCTGGAAAAAGCTAGAAACTGGCCCAAAACGACCAATAAACTACTAGTTACTGGCTGAAACCTCACAAAACTGGACAAAAGGCAGCTCAATGCTTCCCACTCCCACTGGTAAGCAAGGTAACTTCCTCTCCCCCAAATAAGGCAAGGAAACAGTACACAGGAACTACAACCAAAGCCCAGGAATCAGCAACTCTGAAACTGGACTAAACTAGTAAAGCAGGAAAAACAAGAGATATTTTTTCTTTTTTTTCTTCTTTTCACAAAACAGGCAGAAACAGGTACAGCAAACACTTATAAATGCTATGAATCAGCTACTACAGCTTACACAGAAGAATTTGCTACAAATACAGTCAAATAGTAGCAAACAAGGATTCCAAGTGCAATATTAGGTTAAATGCAGTAAAAACAGCTTCAATGTAACAGAAAGGCAGGTGAAATACAGTCGCTAGGTATTCAGATGTGGAAAGCAACAAAAAATATACTTAGTATCAAGAAAAGTCGCTTATTCAGCTCTCTGCAGCCTGGATTACTCTGCTGGCCCACGTGGAGTCTGTGCTGAGTAGGTACAAGCTGGGAAACGCGCGTTTAGCGCGTTTTATACCCGCGGGCTGGCAAAAGCTAGAAAGTGGCCCAAACCCACCAATAAACTCCTAGTTACTGGCTGCAACCTCACAAAACTGGACAAAGGCAGCTCAATGCTTCCCACTTCGAGTGGTAAGCAAGGTAACTTCCTCTCGCTCAAATAAGGCAAGGAAACAGTACACAGGAACTACAACCAAAGCCCAGGAATCAGCAACTCTGAAACTGGACTAAACTAGTAAAGCAGGAAAAACAAGAGATATTTTTTCTTTTTTTTCACAAAACAGGCAGAAACAGGTACAGCAAACACTTATAAATGCTATGAATCAGCTACTACAGCTTACACAGAAGAATTTGCTACAAATACAGTCAAATAGTAACAAACAAGGATTCCAAGTGCAATATTAGGTTAAATGCAGTAAAAACAGCTTCAATGTAACAGAAAGGCAGGCGAAATACAGTCGCTAGGTATTCAGATGTGGAAAGCAACAAAAAATATACTTAGTATAGACATGGCCATGGATACTTCAGTAACATCTATAGACATGGCCATGGATACTTCAGTAACAGCTATAGACATGGCCATGGATACTTCAGTAACAGCTATAGACATGGCCATGGATACTTCAGTAACAGCTATAGACATGGCCATGGATACTTCAGTAACATCTATAGACATGGCCATGGATACTTCAGTAACATCTATAGACATGGCCATGGATACTTCAGTAACATCTATAGACATGGCCATGGATACTTCAGTAACATCTATAGACATGGCCATGGATACTTCAGTAACAGCTATAGACATAGCCATGGATACTTCAGTGACATCTATAGACATGGCCATGGATACTTCAGTAACAGCTATAGACATGGCCATGGATACTTCAGTAACAGCTATAGACATGGCCATGGATACTTCAGTAACATCTATAGACATGGCTATGGATATTCTTCTTATGGAGTTTTTGTTTTTTTTTTGTACAGAACAAATAATGATTCAAACAGTCCTGTCAGAATTTATCCATCCCAAACCAGTACACCAGGAAAATGTCTAAAGCTCCTGGGATATATGCCATTTGTAACTTCCTAATAACACGTGGAAGGCTACATATGAGGATGATACAAGTCTGCCTCAGGAACATCTGGAATCAGTCCACAGATCTCGTGAAATGATTCTCCCATCCTTTAATATGTAAATAAAGAATTCATATGTTGATGATATGTAAACGACTTATTCACAGAAATGACCTTACTTCCCATAAGAAGAGCAAAATATCTAAAAAACAGTAATAATAACAAGACATTGCTTGTTGATTCCTACAGATACCAGTAGACTCTTTATTGGAACCACTTTTTTTGGACTATTCTTGGATATAAAAGTTGTAACTACACTGTAAATAACCAAATACAATGATAATTGCAAAGTGAGTAACATATTTAATTCAATAAAAGATACTAAAGTTCTCTAAAGTGGTCTGCACAACACACAGAGTTGATATAGCAGTAATGATCTCACTTTTAATGTCAGTTAAGGTAGCATTGCGAGTGGTGGCAAAAAGACATAAACTGTCATTGCAAGTGGTCACATCTTAAAAAAATGATGCAATTATTAAATATCTAGCAGTAGTCATTAGTTTAAGCTTTGATCCCTGTGTATCTAACAAAGTAAAAAAAGCATATTCTGTAGCCCATCTAGTTCTAAAGGGCACGTCTCATCACTCTCAGGAGAGGGTTGCACCCCAGTCATACCTCTCAACCTCTTAGAGCAAGAAATCTGGACAAAGCCATACATAATGGGGGACAAAGGCTCAAAAATAGGGACAGTTTTTAAATACTGCTCTTACAAAGTTAATAAGTGGATAGAACAAGAGGTTTTGCATTAACATACTGTACATTTTCTGAAGGGTATGAAGTCTGAAATTCAAATGTATGTCATTATTTTCTAACTATAATCCTCAATGATTTGCCAGAAAAAAACACAATTTTATGAGAAACAGACCAAAAAATATGAGGCAAAAATCTGGACATTCTGCAAAAATCTGTACTGCTGAGAGGTATAACATCTCTGATTTGACTCATTATTGAATCAATGCTGCACTTTGTAGACTTCAAGTTAGATACCCGAAAGAATTTGAAAAGGTGCGCAGTTCTTAACTAGAAGGTCACAGTATTAGAAAATCTGAAGTCTTTAAAACAGCTTTAGGAGGTCTCATTATATTCTGTTTCTTTTAGATTCCTTAGAGCTGACCTGTGCGTGGTCTATAAAGTAATGTCTGAACCTATTCTATTTGGAATTCTGTACCAAGACTACACTGTTAGGACGCTCAAAAATAAAAAAAAAATGACAGCTATATTACACAATGCTTCCCAAAATTATCATCAGAAGAATGGGGAAAAGAAATATAATAACTACTTCAAAAATAATTGTGATATATTCATAACACACTGGATGCCACTTCTTCAATTTCATTGCAGTTTATTCACAGTGAAAATGTCAGAACAGAATTAATTTTCAGCTTAAAGAAAAACAAGCACTTTTGCTTAACTGTGTTTGTTAATCACTTTTAAAGTGTCTCAGTGAAACTTGATACTTTTTACAGTTGACAGGCTTGCTGTTGCTGCATATGGTTAATCTACCTTGCAATCCTCAAACATTTACAGTAAGGTTTCTGGTACTCCTTGAGTAGATCCACAGGCCTTCCACACATTCTCCTGGTATATTTCACAGCTTCCTCTGGTCAGAGTCCACCAAGAGTCCCTGCTCTTGACTCAAAATCCTTCTCTAGACATTTCTTAAATTCTGGTCTTCCAGACCTTCTTTTAAATTCCCTTTACATGTGATACAGATTACTATGCTACTCCAGGCTTATACTATTGTAATATGTTGCTATGCACACCACCCTGTTTTTTTTCTGTAACATTTAGTATGTATGCAGCTGTTTATGACTGAAGCAGCCATGCAGTGTCCTTTCCCCATTTTCCTTCTGAGGAATGTCAAATGGGCTATTTTTAAAATCCCAAAGTCATAACAGCTCTTACATTACCGTCTGCCTTTGTTGTTTTAGTTTTCAGCAGCAACATCAATCTGCTGTGATGCTGCAGTGACCCTAAAACAGCTGCTGCACAGAAATAGTTAACATGGCATTAATTGTAATAGTTGCTACTGCATCCCATTTCAGAGATATATGTACTGGCAGTCACTTCTGAAACGATACTGTACGTTTACAGAGCAATGCAAGCACCAGGTAAAATGGTAAGATGTTGCTGAGATTAAACAGATTAAGGACGGGATAATGGGAAACAGTGCCTGGTGGCTTTATGTAAAACGTACACCAGTTAAGATTCCGTTAATCTTGATGATTGGTTTCCACTACATATCTTACTCAAACTTGCACTCAGTAGTTATGGTATTACTAGTAAAAGTAACCCCCCCCCCCGACAAATGAAATGGCCACCACTCCTATGAGTTGTACAAACCAGTATGGATTAGTTTCTGACATTTTAGTTGTTTTCAGTTAATAAAATGTATAATCATGAGGTGCTAACAGTTAAGTGGAAAAGTAGTTGTGCCTGGAAAAGTACTTGTTTCGCTCTGTACCTGGATTAGCTCAAGATAGGTAGTTTGTGTCTTTTGGCTTTTCCCGGTTAGGGGTCACCACAGCGGAACTCCAGTCTGCTAATGATTGGCAGTAGATTTTTATGTGCTAGCTTGCCCGGCCTAACGCACAACCTTCAACGAAGGAATGGCCATTCACGCATGTCGCCACACAGAAGACGCTCTAACTGAGAATCGAACAGGCAACGTCTAACTGTGAGGCGACAACGCTACCGCAGCACCACCACCGCAAGGTAGGTAGTAAAAATGGAAAATATTTTTTTAATAAAAAATTAAATAAATGAAAATAAACTTTCTGACCTCTCCCTCTGGGACTTTGAGTATCTAACAAATGTTAAGTGTTGCTCTTCTGTAACATATTTTCTTTGAACTATATTTATGGCTAAACACACAAATGCTGTTCTTTCTTCATAAACCCTCTCAGGCGATTAATAATATAGTGATTTACTGAGTTTCTGGGCAATTGCCCTGTCCATTCACTGTTAATACACTGAGATTCTGTTTTGTATAGTTTTAAGAAAAAGAACGGCTACTGCCAGACTTTCCTTTCTTCCCTAGCATGTAAAATCTATGCTTGTTAACTGTTTTCTCTTAGAAAAAAAAAAAGAACAAAATTGTGCCAGTTGATGGGATATTTTGGAAAAAGGCTTAGCTGTGATAGCCTTCAAATGCTGTTTCAGTTGATTCATGTAATTAATTTTCCCTAGGCACAAGTAGCAGCTAGCATCACACACAGATGTCCTTACATTCACCACTGTAGTACTCATAATGTATGGGATTCCCTGCCATGGAAGCCAAACGTCCGGCGTGTGTAACAAAGCCTACCAGTGCTTTAAGGTACCCTGAATGTCACTCAAACGATCCTCGTGAAGCATAGGGCATAAAGGTGATGTTCAGGTGTACCATCCTCTGAACTTCTTTGCCACCAGTCCAAACGCTGTTTTTAACCATCGGTCTGTTTGCCTATGTCCATTTTCTGCCAGTTTTACTGCATTTTTGTATTCCAGTTATTACTCCTGTTTGCTGAAGTCCTCACCATTGCAGATAATTACCCAGATGTTTTTTTTTTCTTGAATGTTTTGTGCTGTTTGGGGTTAATGTCATCCAGGAAGGGTAAATACCAGAGTGGAAGACAGATTCCCCATAAAGACTGCTACTATAAGTGCCTTTTTTGTCTATGAGCTTATCACAACCATACTTCTTGTTCGATTTGGCAGGCGTTCATCCCGAAAACCCTTTGTAATAGTCTTTTTTCCCTTTCATTATATCTTGAGAACCAGCATCTTGAGCTTCTTGGTAAAGATACAATGGAAGGGACCTCTCGCCCCAAGAGTCAGCTGTCAGGGAAGAAGAAGGTGAAAAAGATAAGACTGGGAATTTTCCTGTGTCCAGGCTCTGATGAGTGTTTCTCCCAAGGTTGTTACAAACCCGGAGGCTCACCTGGCTGTGTTGTCCGATTTCTCTGCCACGACCAATTTGAAGGCCAGCAAGGTCTGGCAGGCAGCACATCCAATGAGGCTTTGCAGGCATCAGTTTCTGACATTCAGGGGAAACCACAGTTGATTGTTTCTGAGGGGTCAAGGGGGGGTCCACGGAGTCTTCTTAGGGAAGAAGTTCCTGCTACGGTTGTTGACTGTCATCATGAGTCATTCTAGGGTGGGTGTTCCCATAAAAAAGAAACAGAAAACTAAACATGTTTCTTCTGCTCCTAGGGGTCCACAAAGTGAGTGGTAGGCCTTTACTAAGGGGTTATTTAATGCTTTACTGTCTTTAAGGCCTCCTCAAGGGGCTTTAGTTCCTACTTCTCCATGGTCCTCTTCTCCACTTAAAAGGCCAGAGAACTGAATTCTTCTGAGGAAGAGTTGGATTCTGATGAAGAATCTTTTACTTATTCTATTCAGATTCCTTCTTCTTTGGACTATGGGTCAGGGGAGAAGGACTCTAATAGCCCTGATACTCCTTCTGAGGAAATTTCCTTTGGGGACACAATCTCTAGGCTGATGGAGTTTTTTAAGTGGGATAATGCTCAGGTCTCTGATATCTATAAGAGGTACTATGAGTTATTGCAGATGGAATCTCCTAAACTTGTAGCCATTCCTTCTGTTTTAGCTGCATACTGGATGTTTTTTTCCAAAGCCTCTAAAGCACCTGATTCTCTGCCCCCTGCTCCTAAGACGCCTGTTAGGTTTTATAGGGTGCCTAAGGGTTGTTCTTTTTTGTTCAAATGTCCTGCTGCTGACCACTCTGTGGTGTCTGCAGCCTCTGATAAACCATCTCAATTGCTTCCTTCTACTAAGTTACTGCTTCCTGACATGGACAGCAGAACCATGGATAAGTTGGGTAAGAAGGTTTATACTTCAGCTACCCTACCTTTTAAAGCAATTAATTATCAGGCCCATATATCTAGGTATGAGTTGGCTCTACTTTCTCAGGCTTCTCAGCTTTTTTTCTGATCTTTCAGACTCTGAGAATAAATCTTCTGCTCTTTCCTTGCTAGGGACTTCCTCTCAAGTAGTTCATCTTTCTATAAAATGTAGTTATGATGCAGTGGATGCCTCTTCTAGGGCTGCTGCTTTTGGTTCAGTAATTCTTGGCTTAGGCTTCAACCTTTACCTGATGATATTAAGGCTAAGTTGATAGATGCTTCTCTAGATAATAAACTTTTGTTTGGGGAAGCAGCTGCTGGTTTGTTGAAGTCTCTTCAGGACAAGGGAAGGCCTTACAGGAGCTTAAACATGTGATGTTATGTTGTCCCATCTCACCTTCATTCTTGACAGTTGGGTTCTGAACCAAGCATCGGTTCCAACTCAGCCTAATACTAAAGCTTGAGAGCTTCCACTGGCTCGAGGCTATACCCTATCCCATGATGCCTGGTGAGAGTTACCCAGATCTCATTTGCAGCTTTGCTGAATCAGGATTGCGTTTCACTGGCTCAGGCTAAGTCTTAATATGTTTTTTAAATGTAAAAAATATATATGGAGCGGAACAAACCAAGCCTCGATACTGATGTCAAAGCATAAAAAGTCTTTTATTGTACAAAGATAAGCGCTTTCGCATCCAAGCTTCTTAAGATCAAACAATAAATGAGACCATCTATTCATAATTATATACTAAAATCAATTATTGCAAAAAACAATCACAAAAATCACTTAATTAAGTTCTTAAAGTGATATAATAACACATAATAAACTAAAAGTATATGTATATATAAAACCTGTGAGCTTAAAGCCTCATAAACATGCCTTATAACATATATGAAATCTAAAATATATATATTTAAAATGAATATATAGAGCATAAAGTAATATTTTATAAAATGTAGTTTCATAATGGAGTACTCGCTTCCTATGAAGTTACAAACTTCTACATGTTCATGTCTGACTTCTAATAAATATAGACATATAAGTTAATGCTAAACAAATGTAATATTTATCAAGATAACAACCAAAATGAATAATAAATATATATAGCATGTTAAAAAGCATGCACAAATTACTTTATTTGTCTGCGCTTATTTAATAGGGGCTTAATGCTAGCTCGTTCATCGAGCCCCTTTCCCCTATCTGCCCTGAGTAAGATTATCCAATTATTTTCTATATACTCAGTATGATTTTTAATATCGCCTTGTCGCATGGTAGTGGGAATAACTTGTAGTACCTGAAATTTAAAAGTATGTGTACTTTCTGCATTAACTACATGCTTAGCTAGAGCAGTGTGCATCGAGCCTTTTTTATGTGGTAAATATGCTCTCTAATCCTATCTTTAAAATATCTATTTGTTTTTCCCACATAAAATGACCTGCAGGTCTGAAACAGATAAATATATAACATTGCATGTTAAACATGTAGCTCGAGCTTTTATAGAAAATTCCTTTCTTAAATCTGGATGATAAAATATAATAGACTGTTCAATATACATGCAAAAATTGCAGTTCTGACATGGTTGTGTGCCATGTTGTTCTTCCTCTATTTTATGCCCTTTTCCATAGCACAATAATCGTCTCAAATTCTTTTTATTTTTATACAGAAAACTTGGCTTGGATCCTACTATCTGCTCAATTTTTGGGTCTACCTGCAAAATAGACCAATTCTTTTTAAATATATCAAAAATGCTACTATTATTAGATGTAAAAAACATGGGTATCTTAACCAAAGATGTTTCTCTCTTCATAATGCAGGTATTTTCAGTTGTATTTGGTCCAAAGTATGGGGCAGCTTTACTTTTACGTAATTCAGGAACATCTTTTAAGTTTTCCAAGACTTTTTTCTGTGTATATCCCCTGACACATAATTTGTCATGTAATTCACCCAATTCTTTATTGAAATTTGACTCTGACATATTTAATCTAGATGCCCTAAGGCCTTGTCCCTTTATCAAGTTTTTAAATATGTATGTGGGATGCATACTAGATCTAAATAAAAGTGAATTACGATAGCATGATTTTCGCAATATACCAGTGTTTATCAATCCACCATTTAACTTTTCTATAAATAGATCCAAAAATTCAATCTTGTTTTTTGATCTGTTCATTGTAAATTTTAAGCATTCTGTTAGATTGTTCATCTTCTCAAAAAATATATCTAAACTCTCATATGAACCTCTCCATAACATGAAGAGGTCGTCAACAAAACGTCTATAAAATATAACGTTTGTTTTAAACTCATCCAAAATGAAAAGTGTGGTCTCCTCCCACTATGCCAAAAACATATTTGCATAAGAGTTGGCACAGGGGGTATCCATTGCCACACCTTCACATTGAATGTATAGCTGATCATCAAATAAGAATAAATTATTCTCTAAGACCAGTTCAATGAAACAAGTGATAAGATCTATTTGTTTAGGTAAGAGTTCACTGTTAACAGTCATATAATTGTGTATATATTGAATTCCTAAGTCATTCGGAATTACTGTAAATAGTGACTGGATATCAAATGTCACTAATATCATGTCTTCTATATTATTTTGTATCTTTAAATTGTCATATAAGTAAATTAAAAATTGTTTAGAATCCCTAAGGACATATCTGTTCTTATTTATAACAGGTCGCAAATGCTTTTCAATATATACTGATAAATGCTCTGTAACCTATCCACCTCCTGCAACTATTGGTCGCATAGGTGGATTTATACTGTCTTTATGAACTTTAGGTTGCCCTTGTATGATCGGAATAAGTGGGTCTTTTATAAATAAATAATCAAAAATATATTTGGTAATAATGCCACCTTTATATATATCTATCAAAGTATCCTTAACATGTGTTATGATATTATTAACTTCCTGTATTGTAATTAATTTATAAAAATCGTAATTCACTTTTATTTAGATCTAGTATGCATCCCACATATATATTTAAAAACTTGATAAAAGGACAAGGCCTTAGGGCATCTAGATTAAATATGTCAGAGTCAAATTTCAATAAAGAATTGGGTGAATTAAATGACAAATTATGTGTCAGGGGATATACACAGAGAGAAGTCTTGGAAAACTTAAAAGATGTTCCTGAATTACGTAAAAGTAAAGCTGCCCCATACTTTGGACCAAATACAACTGAAAATACCTGCATTATGAAGAGAGAAACATCTTTGGTTAAGATACCCATGTTTTTTACATCTGATAATAGTAGCATTTTTGATATATTTAAAAAGAATTGGTCTATTTTGCAGGTAGATCCAAAAATTGAGCAGATAGTAGGATCCAAGCCAAGTTTTCTGTATAAAAATAAAAAGAATTTGAGACGATTATTGTGCTATGGAAAAGGGTATAAAATAGAGGAAGAACAACATGGCACACAACCATGTCAGAACTACAATTTTTGCATGTATATTAAACAGTCTATTATATTTTATCATCCAGATTTAAGAAATGAATTTTCTATAAAAGCTCGAGCTACATGTGTAACATGCAATGTTATATATTTAGCTGTTTGTCAGACCTGCAGGTCATTTTATGTGGGAAAAACAAATAGATATTTTAAAGATAGGATTAGAGAGCATATTTACCACATAAAAAAAGGCTCGATGCACAATGCTCTAGCTAAGCATGTAGTTAATGCAGGAAGTACACATACTTTTAAATTTCAGGTACTACAAGTTATTCCCACTACCATGCGACAAGGCGATATTAAAAATCATACTGAGTATATAGAAAATAATTGGATAATCTTACTCAGGGCAGATAGGGGAAAGGGGCTCAATGAACGAGCTAGCATTAAGCCCCTATTAAATAAGCGCAGACAAATAAAGTAATTTGTGCATGCTTTTTAACATGCTATATATATGTATTATTCATTTTGGTTGTTATCTTGATAAATATTACATTTGTTTAGCATTAACTTATATGTCTATATTTATTAGAAGTCAGACATGAACATGTAGAAGTTTGTAACTTCATAGGAAGCGAGTACTCCATTATGAAACTACATTTTATAAAATATTTCTTTATGCTCTATATATTCATTTTAAATATATATATATTTTAGATTTCATATATGTTATAAGGCATGTTTATGAGGCTTTAAGCTCACAGGTTTTATATATACATATACTTTTAGTTTATTATGTGTTATTATATCACTTTAAGAACTTAAGTGATTTTTGTGATTGGTTTTTGCAATAATCGATTTTAGTATATAACTACAAATAGATGGTCTCATTTATTGTTTGATCTAAAGAAGCTTGGATGTGAAAGCGCTTATCTTTGTACAATAAAAGACTTTTTATGCTTTGACATCAGTATCGAGGCTTGGTTTGTTCTGCTCCATATATATTTTTTACATTTATGACTTCTTGTTCTGCTTGTGGAACGGAACATTTACTAAGTGGTTTAACAGCGTGGCTTGGACTTTTTATTATACTCTTTTAATATGTTTTTTGTCTGTTTCTCCTTGTTTAGTGTTGTAAAACCTTTAAAACTTCTATTATTCTCCTTAGAGGAGTTTAGTGGTGTTTGTTTATATAACTAGTTTGCGTTACCACTATTTGTGGTGTTCTTCTTGTGTGGGCCATTGTTCCCCTTTTTGCAGGCCCATTTGTTTTTTATTCCCCTATCTTGTTAAAATTTAAGTCTGTCCTTGGCAAACCCATTTAATTTAGAGGGTTTGTTTTTTGGTCCCTGTTGTGTTAGCCCATTTTACTTAGAGGGCCCCCCCTTTTTCACCCTTTTCAAGAGGTTTCATTGTTTTAATTAGAGATGTCTCCTCTGGCTAGAGGGGATCGTTGTTTAAGTTAGAAACCTTCTTCTCTAGCCTTTTCCCCTAATAAAAAAAAAAAAAAAAAAAGATAGTTGTGGAGTCTTTTTTGTGTTAGGTATATTTGCTGTGCCCCTTTTTTCTCTGTAGTGTGTGACAGTATTATTCTTGATTTCTCCTGTGTAAAATATGTAAAGATACTGGAGAGAAAGGTTCTAAGGAAGCCAAACAATCTGGCTTCAAAAAGTGTGACTCGTGCACACAGAATATGTCACTGACTGATGGGCACACTAGCTGTGTCTACTGCTTAGGTGCTGTTCATCTGCAGGACTCCTGCTCTGTCTGCCATGGATTCAGTTGCAGGGTCCTGCAAGAATGCAGAAATAAGCTCATTGTGAGAGTTTTGAGTAAAGGACCGCTTGATGTAGCAGTAGAAGGGAATCAACCCTCAAAATCCTCCCAGTCTCCCACTTCTGAGAAGTCTTCAAAAAAATCTTCTTCATCGGCTCCAGTGTCTGAGCTGACTGCGAAGTCTAAGCATGCAGCTTCGGACCCGAAGGCCATCGGGCCCAAAAGATGACAGCCCCATTGGCTCCAGCAGCTTTATTGGAGTCAACTCAGAGCCACAAAAGGAGCTGGTCTACTCAGTGCCCCAGTCACCCCTGTTGCAAACGGTGGCTGGTAGCCAAAAATCTTCCACTTTGTCCTCTCGATTACCCAGGAGCCTCTTGGATGATGATGTGGAGCAGATGGTCAAGAGGTTGCTTCGAACACCAGCCTTCACCAAAATTCTCTCGAGCCCAGCCCAGATGGAAGTGGAGCCAACTCCTGTGCCTGCCTTGTCTTTTGTTCCTCCTCCGACTCAGATGAGCTTGGAGCCAGAGTGCTTGGATGTCCTTCCGGTGGGACTGTCAGGTCCGAAAACCACAACTGGTTCCTCGGCCCTGACTTCTGCCTCGAGCTCGTCAATGCTGCCTTCTCTTGAGGGGTCTGGGAGCCAACACTCCCTTGTCAGGTCCAGGGAGGAGAGTCGGGTCAGACCCTTGTCAGATCCAATTCTTCCACTTGGGGCATTGGGCAGGTGAGTTCGGTGCCCACATCAGCCTCATAGCCATCCTCCTTGGCATGGGAGGGATCTCTGGGTTCCTCGGAGTAGGAGTCTCTCTTGGGCCAGGATCATGGTGCCTTTGAGGTGATGAGAAACATGCTGTCTCCTCAGCTTGCTCCACCCTTGGCTCCAGCTACTCTTCCCCCTAAAGGACTGGTGTCATCCTCAGTATTATCCCTCCAGCCCAAGTGTAGAGAACCAATTATCCAGGATGCCCCAATGACTGATCTCCCCTCTTCTGAAACCTCCCCAGAGTACCTCTCAGAAGAGGTCCCTCGGAAGAGGACTTGTAAGAGGAAACATTTGGACTCCCCTGAGTCTGTCACATCAGATACGGACATAGAGGATTCAGAAGGGTCCCCACGGTCACCCTCTGAGGATGTCTCTTTTTCAGACATCCTAAAAATCCTGAAACAGACAGGTGGTTGGAAGACCCTTTCCCCTTCTGAAGATGAGTCCGTATATCTGGATGCATTTGGATATCAACCCTCCACCTCTTGGGTGTCTCCACATTTTGACAAACTCCAGGGTGTAGTCAGTTGAAAGGTGTGGGGCTCTCCAGAATTCATGTAACCTGTTCCGAGGAGGCCCAACAAATTTATTATGGCCCTGGACAATAAGGAATTTTTATCCAAAGGTGTCCCAGTAGATGCGATGGTGGTGTTGGCGACCACCAAGAAGGAATTAGCTGAGACGTCTTCATCTGTCCATCTGCCGAATAAGGAGTCTTGAATGATGGATAGATAAGGGAAGCGTATGTTTTCCTCAGCAGCCGTTACTCTCAGGTCGCTGAATAATTTATCCCATTTTACCTGACTTCAGAGGAATCTCCTGAAACAGCTAGGAGATTCTCTCCAAGGTGCTTCAGCTGAGGGGGTGCTGGACAAGGTATACTCTCAATTTGTGACTTTGAACTCTGTAGTGAACTCCTCCATGCACCTCATCTCCTATGCAGCAGATGGAGCGAGTAGAGCAGCAGGCACAGGAATAACTCTCAGTAGACATTCCTGGATGCGCCTTTGTGAGTTTGCTGAAACCTTTAAGTCTTCCTTTATAAATGCCCCTTTTGACGGGTGGAAAGATGTGGTTCTGGAAATCCCAAAGAGCTTTTCCAGATGCACGTGGTAAATTTTCCCCCAGGGACAGTGGGGGAAATAGCAATGGAAGATGCCACCCTCATGGCAGAGGGGGTCCGCAGAATCAGGGTGACAGAGATACGTTCTCTGGCAGGCCCTTCCAGCACTCTTGAAAGGAGGCCTGCCCACCTCTGGAGGCAGTCAGGAGCAGACTATCACTGTACCCAAAAGCCTGGCTAACTATCACCCAAGACAAATGGGTACGGTCGATTATGATACCTCATACACTTTTCTATTCTACCCTCATGGGAGTGGGGGTCCGCAGAATCAGGGTGACAGAGATACATCCTCTGGCAGGCCCTTCCAGCACTCTTGAAAGGAGGCCCACCTGCCCACCTCTGGAGGCAGTCAGGAGTAGACTATCGCTGTACCCAAAAGCCTGGCTAACTATCACCCAAGGCAAATGGGTACAGTTGATTATATTCAGGGAATACCTCATACTCTTCTCTAATTCACCCCCCACCAGCAAGATCATTCCCAGACATTCCACCCTGTCAAAGAGATCAAGCAACCCTAGAAATTCAAAGGTTGCTAGAAAAAAAAAAGTCATCCAAGAAGTCCCCGCAGACCAAATCAGATCCGGAACTTACTCAAAGTTCTTTTTAGTTCCAAAGAAGACAGGGGACTGGATGCCCATTTTGGATCTCAGCAGACTGAATAAGTCTGTCAAGAAAACAAAGTTCCGGATGGTGACACTGCAGTCCATACTTCCATTTCTGGGAAAGGACAATTGGATGTGCTCCATCGATCTCCAGGATGTGTACTACCATATAAAGATGGACAGGCGATCCAGGAAATATCCACTCTTCTGGCTGGGAGCCAGTCACTACCAATTCAGAGCTCTGCCCTTTGGACTCACTACAGCCCCCAGGGTGTTTACCAAATGCATGGCAGTAGTCACGGCTCACCAGAGAAGGCTAGGATTCCAGGTGTTTCCATACTTAGACAGCTGGCTCCTCATCGCTACCACTGAGCCATCTACTGACCAAGCCAAGGGTCACCACTATGCATCTATGCTCAGAGCTAGGCATCACCTTAAATTACAAAAAAAAATCTGCC
This sequence comes from Protopterus annectens, assembly GCF_019279795.1. NCBI lineage: Eukaryota > Metazoa > Chordata > Ceratodontiformes > Protopteridae > Protopterus > Protopterus annectens. Next base: position 872,036,662 of record NC_056733.1, read on the forward strand.
TTGTTGCCTTCACAACATATTACATTCATAGGAGCAGACTTAAACACAAAAGACATGGTAGCAAAACTGCCTTATGAAAGGGTGCTAACTCTGCGCTATTGGGTATCAATCTTGCTCTTGAAAAGGAAAGTGCAGGCAAAGTTTGTTCTCAAGGTTTTGGAGTCAATGGCAGCTGCAATAACTTTAGTTCCACTGGCGCATCTACACATGAGAGTATTACAGTGGCTGCTCTTTGCTCAGTGGTCCATGCAGAAGTTACCCATGTCACACAAGATCCTCATTATGGATACCTGCAAAAGGGACCTGCATTTATGGCTTCAGTCCACGCAGGTGATGATAGGCAGACCATTTGTTCTCCCCCATCCAGTAGCTACAGTGACCACAGACGCTTCCCAGATAGGGTGAGGGGCATTATCTGGGACAGACTGTCCAAGGGACTTGGCAGGAATATGAATACCACTTGCACATCAATGTCTTGGAGATGAGAATGGTGCTTCTGGTGTTGCAAGCATTCCAGAGCTCTCTTCCAACAGGTACAATTGCAATACAGGCAGACAATATGTCCATGGTGTGGTACATCAACAAACAAGGTGGAGCCAGATCCTACCCTCTGTGTCGAGAGGCTCAAAGAGTATGGCAATGGGCACTTTCTTCCCAACGTTTTCTGACTGCAGTGCACATGCTGGGGAAATTCAACCTGATAGTGGACAAATTAAGCCAGGCAATTCTTATGCCTCATGAGTGGTCCCTGAAACAAGAAGTTGCGAACCAAATTTTTTGCAAGTGGGGCCAGCCTTGCTGCAACCTCTTTGCCACTTCCATGAACTTCAAATGCAGCAGCTGCCTTGCCCTAATCCCCCTCTGAGGGAGTCGCCAAGGGATGCACTTGTTCACGATTGGCCCTGGGACAACTTTATGCTTTTTCCCCATTTCCATTGATACCCAAAGTTCTTCAGAAAGCAAAGTTGTTGAGTCGGAAACTAATTCTCACCGCTCTGTACTGGCCTTGACAAATCTGGTTCCCTTTCCTTTGGCCCCATCTCCAGGAGGAGCCTTGGATCCTGGACCCAGTACCAGACCTTCTGACCCATCAGTCAGGGATGCTCCACCCCTTATTCAGATCCTCAAGCTGACAGCTTGATTGCTCCACTTTCCATCTTAGCTAGGCTTCCAACCATCTCCCCAGCAGTGTGACACATTCTGGTTTCTTCACACAAGAACACAACTAGGAAACTGTACGCTAGCAAATGGAAAAGGTTTTCTTGCTGGGCTGCCAAAAATCATTTAGATCCCTTTACACCACCTATTTCTTCAATTCTTGAATTCTTCGCAGAAATTTTTAGTCAAGGTGCAGCTGCAGCCACTGTACAAATACAACTAGCTGCCATTTCAAACTTCCACATAGGAGACAATGGATCCAATATTATGCCCCACAGATTGTGTAAAGCTTTTCGGAGGGGTACATTCCTTCTAAGACCCCTAATAAGAAAACCTCCGCCTCCTTGGGATCTAAATTTGGCACTTCCTAAATTAATTCTCCTTCCTTTTGAACCAGCTTTGTCTTGCCCAGAAAAGTTCCTAACATGGAAGGCAATTTTCTTAATAGCCATTAATTCGGGTAGGGGGGTTTCATAGGTTAGGTTAGTACTAAGCTAACTGCCCTTGCGAGCCATTTTAAGCTGAGCCAATTATCCCTTATGAGACTCAAACCCTGCACCTTGTGCTTATAAGGCAAACACCTTAACCATTAGGCCACCCTCCCAACCCCTAGAACTACCAGCCCTATCTATTCACCCTCCCTATTTGCTTTTTCACAAAGACAGAGTCTCTCTGAGAACAAATCCTTTCTTTCTGCCCAAAATATGCTCTGAGTCCAACTTGAATAAGTCTATTGACTTACCTGTCTTTTTTCCCAACTATAGCAACAAGGCAGAATATGAGCTTCACCAATTGGATGTCCATAGACAGTTATGCTTCTACTTACATAGGTCAAAGGAGTTTAGAAAATCCAATCAATTATTTGTCTCCTTCTTGGATAATAAGAAAGGAGCTCCAGTTTCAAGACTCACTTTATCTAAATGGCTTACAGACACCATTTCTTATGCATATAGCTCTCAGCAAAAGCAACTACTAGGTAGAATTCAAGGCCATTCGACTAGAGCTATGTCGACCTCCACCACCTTTCAAGCCAGACTTCCTTTGGATTCAATCTGTGCTGGAGCCACTTGGGTTAACCCTCATACCTTTATGACTTATTACAAAGTAGACATGGCCTCCCAGAATAGGACATCCTTTGGTTCCACTGTTCTGAAGAGTTTATTCCCTTGAGCCACCAGAGAAAGAAGGTAGTGGAGAAGCGGTCCCGACTGTCAAGAATGAAGGCGAGATGGGATAACATAACATAAAGAAGTTATGTACTCATCATAACGTTCCATGTTTGTTGTCTATAATCTCGCCTTCATTCTTGCATCCCACCCTCCTTCCCCCTACCTGGAGGATCGAGAGGAAATTTTCTAGAATTGGTCATGAGTTCTCTGATTCCCTTCTCGGCATATCAGACATGGGCTAAGGACTTTTATTCTTACCTTGTGATTCGATAACTGCTAGTCTTTAGTACTTGCAAACAAGATCTGAGTAAATCTCTTCAGGCATCATGGGATAGCGTATAGCCTCGAGCCAATGGAAGCTCTCAAGCTTTAGTATTAGGCCAAGTCAGAACCAATGCTCGGTTCCAAACCCAACCGTAAAGAATGAAGGCGAGATTGCGGACAACAAATATGGAACGTTATGGTGAGTACATAACTTCTTTTTTTGTTTCTCCTGTGCCTAAATTTCAGAGAAACTACCCTTCTAAGCCAGCCTTTGTTCGTAGGTAATCTCACCCTCCTGCTAAAGGTAAAAAGGGTGGTAAAAAGGCTCCTTCTGCTAAGGCCACCCAGACTGCAGGGATTCAGACAAACCAGGTGCTGTCTGACTATGCACCTGCTCCCAGCCATATTTCTCTTTCTCTTCCTACTAGGCTTTGAATCACTCAGGATTCTTGGGTTCTATCAATCATTTGTCAGGGATGGTTCATGGTGTGGATATCCTAGCCTCCTTTATGGGCATTCCTCAGCCTCCTCCAGGACAACTTCCTTTTTTCCCAGTGGATCTCCGAGAGCTCTTGTCTCAGGGTACAATTCAAGAGATGCCTGTGCCCCAAAGGGGGAAGGGGTTTTATTCAAGAATGTTTCTGGTGCCCAGAAAAGAGGGTACTTGGAGACCGATTCTAGACTGCTCTCATCTAAACACTTTTCTGAAGGTGCTTTCCTTTCGGATGTTGTCCCTTCAGACTCTGTTTCCTCTCTTGCTCCCTCAGGCCTTTCTGATATCTCTGGATCTCAAGGATGCTTATCTCCATATACCAATCCATCCTCTTTTCAGGAAGTTTTTGCATTTCCCTGTTGCTTCCTGGCATTTTCAGTTCTTTGCTTTGCCCTTTAGCCTTTCTACTGCTCCAAGGGTGTTCACCAAATGTCTCGCTCCTGTGATTGCTTTTCGCAAGCTTAAAGGGATTCAAATACTTCCTTACTTGAATGACTTGTTGATTCAGGCATCCTTTTCTCTTTGTTTTGCCATTTCTCTTCTTCAGTGGCTGGAGTTCATGATAAACTTCAAAAAGTCTTCTCTGATCATGTCTTTCTGTCTTGCAGGATTCAGACGGCACCAATGCTGGCATCCCTGCTTTCTCCAAAGGCCTTAACTCCCATTTCTTACTTTCAAACTCTTCTTCCCCTGGCCTCCATTACAGCCAGGCAGTTTCTGAGAGCTCTGTGTTTCATGGCTTCCATCATTCCGATGCTCCGTCTGGCCAAACTCCAAATGAGGAAGTTCCAGTGGTTTCTGAAGTTGGTGTGCTTCAGCATGCGCATCCTCTAAACTTTACAGTTCATCTTCCTCCTTGTTTCAAGAAGGAACCTCTCTGGTATATTCAGCAGTCATCTCTGAATCTAGGGCTCCCTTTTCATCCCCCTCTTCCCTCTCAGGATCTGTTCACAGATGCTTCAGATGTGGGATGAGGAGCAACTTTTGGCTCCCTGAAGGTACAGGGAGTGTGGTCGCCTTGTCAGCAGAAGGAGCACATCAACATCAAAGAGATGAGAACTTTTCTACTGGTGCTTCAGGCTTTTCATGCTCTTTTCCCTCCAGGGCCTCTCAAGGCATTCACAGACAATACCACAGTGAGGTGGTATGTAAACAGATAGGGGGGAACAAGATCTTATCTTCTTTGCCGGCTGGCACGTCTGATATCTGGCTGTCAAGTATCAAATGACTCTTCAGGCAGTTTAGATCCCTTCAGATCAGAACATTGTGGCAGACACTCTGAGCAGGTCCTTCATGCAATCCCACAAATGGATACTTCACAGGGATGTGTTTCTGGACAATGTTCACCAGTGGGGAACTCCTCAAGTAGATTTATTTGCCTCCCCTCTGAACAATCAACTTCCTCTGTTTTGTGCCAGAGTCCCAGGTCCTCTGATGTAGAAGGTGGATGTCCTCTCACTTTCTTGGAAGAGAATGTTTCTTTATACATTCCCTCCCCTTCCTCTCATTCTGAGAGTCTTGTTCAAAATTCAACAGGATGCTCCCAAAATCTTGTTGGTGACTCCCTTTTGGCTGTGACAGCACTGGTTCTCTCTACTTCTGCATCTATCCAAAGGCAGTCATCACAAGTTACCTCACCAGGTGGATTTACTCACACAAGACAAGGGCTTTCTCATCCATCCCCACCTGTCCACACTTCAGCTGACACTGTGGGTGATAGGATTTTGATTCCTAATAGACACCTTTTTTTCTGAGGATGTGCTGCAAGTCCTGCAAGAGGCCAGGAAACCTATGACTAGGAAATTCTGCTTATCCGAATGGAAGAGGTTTTCCTTTTGGTGTCTCTCTTGTAACCTGGACCCACTTACTGTGGATGCTCCTTTGGTTCTCTCTTATTTGTGTGAGTTGCTCAGTGCTGGTTTGGCCTATTCTTCTATTAAGGCCCACTTTTCAGCTCTTTCTGCTTGTCTGCCTTTAATGCCACCTTTAGCTTCTAGATTTGAGGCTAAGCAATTTCTTAAAGGTGTCCTTAATATTAGACCTCCCAGAAAGCGTGTTCCTCCTCCCTGGGATCTTAATTTTTCTAGAGAAATTGACTCAGGCTCCTTTTGAGCCTGCTGTTTCAGCTTCCTTGCAACATTGTTCTTGGAAGACAGTTGTTAGCTCTTACTTCTGCCAGACAGGTGTCTGACTTGAATCACTTATGGCTTGTCCACCTTTTTTGATATTCCATGAGGACAGGGTGTCCTTGTGTATTACTCTTTCTTTTATACCTAAAGTGCTTAATGAGTTGTCACTTAATCAGTCTATTAATTTGCCTACTTTTTCCACTTTCTGCAATCTGACAGTGACAGGGTGCTGCATACTCTGGATGTGCATAGACAGCGCAGATTTTATTTGGATAAGACTAAAGCTATCATAAAATCTGAGCAGCTGTTTGTTTCCATTCATCCTAGGTCTTTAGGATTAGTTGTTTCCAAGCAAACTATTTCTACTTGAATTGCAAATGTTATCTCTTTTTGTTACATTTTTCATGGTAAGAGCCTTCTTTCTTCTGTAAGGGCTCGTTCCACTAGAGCTGTGGCTTCTTCTGGTGCTTTTTTCAAAGGCTTAGATGCTAATTGTATTCTTGAAGCAGCTACCTGGACTTCTGTGCATACCTTTCCCGAACATTACAGTCGGATGGTATCTCCAGGGCCAGAGCTGGTTTTGCCGCTGCCATTCCTCATGGCTTCTTGGAGGCTCTGCTGCTTCCTCCTTCTAAGCTTATTCTTGAGCTTTGGCCTCTCCCATTTGTAAGGAACACCGCAGTGATGAATGTAAGGACATAGTACAGTTGTGTAAAATCTTTACATAATGGTAGATGCCCTTGCCTTCACCGCTGCAGTATTCACTCCCTCCCACATCCCCCTAGTCTTTTTCCTTCTTGGATGTGCAGGTTCTCTTTGGTTTTCCTTGGACTAGTGTTCCTACGGGGGCAATCAGTTCTGAGGATGGTATGCCTGAATGACACCTTTATGCCTGGGTGACGTTCAACGTCCCTTAAAGCAATGGTAGGCTTTAGTAGACTGTCCGGACATTGGGCTTCTACGGCAGGAAATCTCACATGTTATGAATACAGCAGCAGTGAAGGCAAGGGCATCTACTGTTATGATAAGATTTTACACAACTGTAGTCATTTTTGAGGAAATTTGTAATTTAATACCACCTTGAAGGCATATTTCTTCTCCTTGAGATTTATCTTATATATATTTTTAATTTAGATAAACTAATTTCAGCTATCCTGGAACCAACAGAAAATATATGTTATGGAAAAAATCTTTTTTTCTTTGTAAGACAGAAGTGCTTCTAAGTTACAAACCCTTATTTTGTTGTTGTGATGTTTGTCAGTCCAAGTAAAGCTGTGTCAATAAATTACTAATAAATCACAATTTATTATCTCGATACTTTACCAAGCTAATGTAGTGTTAAAAAAGGATCAGCTACTTCCCTGCTTAACAAAAACGAATAGTATATGTCCTGCCTGTCAGTAAACAGACTGCCTAAATTGTTGGCCCAGTATATTGCCTTTTGCAATGACAAATGCAATTTATTTATTTTACATTTGTTGACCGGGATAGTCCGACTGGATACATGTCCATTTTCAGCGGAGGCCCGGGGAGAAAAGCTCCAATGGGTACAAAATAAAACATTGCAATAAGGACAATATGATAGAAGCAAAGGTGAACATAGCAATGCAGACAAAATACAGATAAGTAATTACAGTTAATGTTTTGACATTCAAAAGTAGACAGTTACATGACATTTGTTAGCAGTAGTTATAGTGAGGAGAAATGAAAAACACATTTCCATTGACATGTTTGTACATTAATTAAAGATGGCTAGCCAGGTTTATTACAGTGACAAAGCCAGTTTAGTGCCAGATGTTGTTTAAGTTTGATCTTAAATTCATGTGGGGAGGAGAGCATGGTAATATCAGCTGGGAGTTGATTCCATGTTCTATCTGCAGAATTTGCCAAGAGAGATACTCCTGCTGTGTTGTTGGTTTTGATTGTAAGAATCTGAAGTCTATTAGAGGATCTAAGCAGTCTCTGATTAGTTTGGGCAGTGATACTATTTCTAAGAGCTGATGTGTTATCTGGATTATAGAGAATCTTGTACGCGATAATCAGAAGGTTATATTGTATGAGATTGGGGAATTCTAGCCACCCAAGCTGTTTGAGGTTCATGTAATGGTGGGTTCTGCATGGCTGGCCAGTGACAAATCTGGCAATGTGATTGTAACAGGTAGACAGTCTGTTAAGCAATGACTTATTTAGATTAGACAGAAGGGGGGAGGCATATGTAAGTGTTGAAATTAGGTGTGACCGGGCAATGGCAGTTTTGGCTGGAAGGGTTAGAAAGGCTTTAATTCTATACAATGAGCCAAGTTTTTTATTGGTGTTCTTTATTATTTGATTAACATGAAGTTCAAATTTTAGGTTATTGTCAATAATGACACCGAGCAGTTTTGTAGAGGGCTCTGGGGAGATTACAGTCCCATCCTTTGCATTAATGGTGAAAGAGAAAGTTGGAGACCTTTGAGTAGGTGTGAATAACAACATTTTAGTTTTTTGGGGATTTAATAATAGTCTTCGACTAGTGAGCCAGTTTTGTACAATATTAAAGGTGGACTGGGTAGCTTTCTTCAACTCTGCAGGAGATGTGGCTGAGCAAACCAGAGTGGAGTCATCAGCGTATTGAATACAGCTGACGTTTGGGATGACAGTATATAAGTCATTAATGAAAATTGAGAACAGTAGGGGCCCTAATATGGAGCCTTGTGGTACTCCAAGGGTGTTTGGTAGTAGTATAGAAAGCTTGTTCTGCCAGAGAACAGCCTGTTGCCTCCCAGTCAGGTAGGAATTGAACCATAATAGGGCATTAGAGTCTAGATTGAATGTTTGCATGGTGTGTAACAAAAGTTGGTGATCTACCATGTCAATTGCCTTGGAGAGATCCAAGAAGAGGGATGAAGAGATGTGATTATTATTGCGGTTGCTGTTTATTGTGTTGGTAAAGGCAAGTAGAGCTGAGGTAGTACTGTGGTAGGGTCGAAAGCCGTGTTGGGTATCAGACAAGAGGTGATTTTGGATTAGGTGGCGCATGAGTTGTTTGTGTATGCATTTTTCCAATATTTTTGCAAGTGGTGAAAGTATAGCTATGGGTCTATAGTTGGAGAGTTCAGTGAAGGTGCCTCCTTTATGTAATGGGATAATATAGGATGTTTTCCAAATGGTGGGAATTTTTGCTTCAGCTATGGTATGGTTAATTAATATTGATAGTGGATAAGCTATAGCATCCGCTGATTTTTGAAGGTATTCAGCGGGTAGTTGGCAATGAACCTTCACAAGGCAAAGTTACAGCACATTCCATGAAGGCAGCAAACAGCAGTAACAACATATTTCAGACGTTTTCGCCAAATGCAGTCCACATATTTACTAAACACCATACATTGAAATGACATTCTAGAGGTAGGACAGGGATTCTGTAATTGTTTACTTTCTATGGATTACAAAATATTAATTAGGAATTTACCAAAATGTTATAAAGTAGAGTTAGAGTGACCCTCCTGAAAGAAGAGAGTGTAGCTATGTATGATACTTGTTATTCGTAAATATCTGAGGATAGATCATTATAACAGTAAACATAATCTCCATCTACCTCCCTAAGGATATTGCACTTTGGATGAGTGATAGGACCTAAGAAGGCATGAAAAACAGAAGAGGATCCTTGCAATGCTGGATAAATGAGTGTTTTATGCACTAATTAGGATGTTGGTGCAAGACAAGTGTTAGTTTCCTTAGGGAATATGAATGTACCTGATGAAAACATTGGTCAGAAAAAAAATGGAATGTAGACAAACCTAATCTTATAATTTACTGCTAGACTGACCTCTAATCAAAGATTTGTTCTTCTGTTAACTGCCTTATATAGCTACACTTTCTATAGGGCAGGAGTGTAATAACCTCTATAGTTCCATATCAATTGTAATGCTGTCACAAAACAGCTGTGAAGTTAGCCAACTAATATGTATTGTAAGTGAATGTGTTTAATAAAAAAACTTACATAATCCTGAACAAATAACCATTCTGCCTGTGTTCCATTATGAGCCTGGGTGTGGCTGAAAACTGGTCAACCCACCTACTCAGTAAACTAACTGTTAAATAAATAAAACCTGAGACTGGTCTGAAAGATTATCATTGAATGCCAACTCAGACAGGTAGTATTTAAAAAGATAAGGAATGAACTTGTTCAGGAGCAGTCAGAATCCTAAAAGACTTCCTAAAAACAAACATGTAGAAAATAATTCAATTCATAGCAGAATCAAAATATGGCCTTACCAAAGAAACTGAATGAAATATGCAGGAAGAAGGCTGTAGCAGGAAAAAGGTAGGTACCTTTTAAGATTTCAGCACAGCATACTAGCATGATAATAACTATGGCAGCCATAAAACACAAAATTCAGCCAAGACTAGCCTACCTATATAACAAAGTCCAGGAAGATTCCTCACTTGAAATATATTTACTCACTGAGTAGTACAAACTAGTCATGGATAAAAAAGGTCTAATAGTTCTTTAATCCTAGGTCAGGGATGAGCAGCATTGCTCCACATATGGCCTCTCTAATCCGAGGTCAGGGATGAGTGGCATTGCTCCATATATGGCCTCTCTAATCCAAAATCAGTGATAAGCGGCATTGCTCCATATATGGCCTCTCTAATCCAAAATCAGTGATGAGCAACATTACTCCATATATGGCCTCTCTAATCCAAAATCAGTGATGGGCGGCATTGCTCCACATATGGCCTCTCTAATCCAAAATTAGCAATGAGCAGAGACATGGGTTATGGTCATGTAACCTGCCTACAGCAGGTAGGGGCAGTGTACACAGCAGTAGAAAAGGCAATTCAGAGACATGGGTTATGGTCATGTAACCTTCCTACAGCAAGTACGGACAGAATACACAGCAGTAGAAAAGGCAATTCAGAGACATGGGTTATGGTCATGTAACCTGCCTACAGCAGGTAGGGGCAGTGTACACAGCAGTAGAAAAGGCATTTCAGAGACATGGGCTATGGTCATGTAACCTGCCTACAGCAGGTAGGGACAGTGTACACAGCAGTAGAAAAGGCAATTCAGAGACATGGGTTATGGTCAAGTAACCTGCCTTCAGCAGATAGGGGCAGTGTACACAGCAGTAGAAAAGACAATTCAGAGACATGGGCTATGGTCATGTAACCTGCCTACAGCAGGTAGGAGCAGTGTACGCAGCAGTAGAAAAGGCAATTCAGAGACATGGGTTATGGTCATGTAACCTGCCTATAGCAGATAAGGGCAGTGTACACAACAGTAGAAAAGACAATTCACAGACATGGGTTATGGTCATGTAACCTGCATATAGCAGGTAAGGGCAGTGTACACAGAAGTAGAAAAGGCATTTCAGAGACATGGGTTATGGTCATGTAACCTGCCTACAGCAGGTAGGGGCAGTGTATACAGCAGTAGAAAAGGCAAGTCAGAGACATGGGTTATGGTCATGTAACCTTCCTACAGCAGGTAGGGGGCAGTGTACACAGAAGTAGAAAAGGCATTTCAGAGACATGGGTTATGGTCATGTAACCTGCCTACAACAGGTGGGGGCAGTGTACCCAGCAGTAGGAAGGACAATTCAGAGACATGGGCTATGGTCATGTAACCTGCCTAGAGCAGGTAGGGGCAGTGTATACAGCAGTAGAAAAGGCAATTCAGAGACACGGGTTATGGTCATCTAACCTGCCTACAGCAGGTAAGGGCAGTGTACACAGCAGCAGAAAAGGCAATTCAGAGACATGGGTTATGGTCATGTAACCTGCCTATAGCAGGTAAGGGCAGTGTACACAGCAGCAGAAAAGGCAATTCAGAGACATGGGTTATGGTCAAGTAGCCTGCCTACAGCAGGTAGGGGCTGTGTTCACAGCTGTAGAAAAGGCAATTCAGAGACATGGGCTATGGTCATGTAACTTGCCTACAGCAGGTAGGGGCAGTGTACACAGCAGTAGAAAAGTCAATTCAAAGACATGGGTTATGGTCATCTTACCTGCCTACAGCAAGTAGGGGGTAGTGTACGCAGCAGTAGAAAAGCCAATTCGCAGACATGTTTTGCCACAATGAGGAAGACCTCATTTTCAGCTAAATGGCATGTCTTTGACTTGCCTATAATTACTGCCAGTGTTGAAATGCACTTTTATGGAGTAATTACCACTAGCAGCCTGTGTATCCCATTTGAATTAATGTCTCACTGTTCACTCTGTCACATGCGTGCAGACATTCATAAACAGATGCATGCATGCACACATGCATTCCCTCAACATTACAGACACTCACCCGTTCAGCCGTATACACACACACACACACACACACACACACACACACACACACACACACACACACACACACACACACACACACACACAAACACACCACTATGCTCTTGATTACATGATTAAACCCCCTAGTGTAACCACCCGGACAGACACACACATGCACACACACATGCACACACACACACACACACACACACACACACACACACACACACACACACACACACACACACACACACACACACGCGCGCGCGAGCGCACACACACTACCTATCCTCTGAACTTTACTATACTTACTTGCAGTGCAGTCTCTCCTGTTCACTTGAATGGGTAACCACAATATTTTGGCCGTGCTATTTTACACACATAAGTGATTCTGTGAATTGCTTGTCTGCATAAGTGACTTCCTGTAGGCATATCTGTGGGGAGAGTACATGACTAGTTAACATTAGTTGCTCCTCAGGAATGCTTCATTATCATTCAGCATAGCTGTCAGGACAGCCTACTGTCACAATTCTACTAACTGTATCACTATCACTGCCCTAGGCCTGTCTCTGAATCAGAAAAGGTTACAGCGAGAGTTTGCCCACACTCATGGCAACCGTTACTGAATCCTAGAAATCATTTTAACATATTTCAAAATCTGGAAGCTGTAGGGACAATTGCTGCTGTACTCTTGCTTTTTTGTGGAATGACATATGCTGCAGGAAAAGAAAAAGAAGTTATTATTGTTTGTTCCCACTTTTTAACATTCCTTACATGCTTTGAGGATATATTTACAAAGTCTGAAAGTCTCTGAAATAAAAGCTCTGATTGAAAAAAAAATACTACTTATATCTTCTAGCTGTGATGAGATTCCTTGGCTAAGACGCTCTGCCTGCCTTATAGACTGCATTTTAAATCTGATGGTTTCAAGTCTGGGAAAGAATTTAGCTGGCAGTGATCTATAAATGATGCTGTTACTGTCATTATTAAGAGAAATGATGTGCTTCATGCTGCCATGGCGTACTATCCCTTGTGGCAGCTGAAGCAGAACATTTAGTTGTGACGTGTCGTTTAGTGGGGGTTGGGGGGAGTGTTAAACAGGATGCTATCTCTGAACTGATATCCCAGATGTACACGAAAAGGTGGCCCTTGGAGACTTTAATGAAGTAAATCAAAACAATGAATGTTTGCATGGAATGTTAAATGGGGAAGGAAACTGTTGTAGAAATTATAATTATTTGTTATTGGGGTGTATATTGGGAAAATACTCCAAAATGGCAATGCTATTTTTTGTTATCTGTAGTTGTCTACTTCATAGCACACAGTGGGTTAAATTTTATGTATAGTTGTCACTAATTTTAAATGGGGAAAGCATATGTCTGTTTACACTTGTTGCTAAGATCTGACACTGGCCCTAATTGTTCTTTCTATTTGCCCTAGGCATTACTGTTGCTGCACTTACTCTGCTATTCAGATGAATTTTCTTTCTGTGCTATTTAAATTTTTCAGAATATCGCTCGTATTGAACTATGTAAAGAAGTAATTATTAATACAAATCTCCTGTCAAAAACCAATAATCAGTATGACTAGCCTTGCAAGAATTAATATAAAATAGCTGCCAAATAATTCATTATTAAAATTAGTGGCCCCTTACAATGAAAAGGTTGCCCGCCCCTGCTTTAATCCATTGTCAAATCCCTGCAACAAAGCCCAGGAAATTCTTCCTTGAACTAAATTGTAATCTCTACGCAGTTCACAATAGTGTCCACAACACTCAATAATTGGAAGTCAAACAAGTCTAAGAATTCCATTTACTCCATGGCTCAAGTTAAGCCAGATACTGAAGCATGTAGTACAATCACTCAAGCAGGTGCTAGTAGTATTAAATAGTAGAATTACGATTCAGGACCCTGACATTTGTAAATAGCTACAAAAGGCAACAGCTAGTCAAAAGGACAACAAATTGAAGCCTAACCTCTCTCACAGGTTTAACTATGAAAATAAAAGCTCTGTAACATTAAGAACAAGAGAAGCAACCAGTTGTCTCCATCTTGCTTGCCAGTCATATAGTTCCATGTGACAGGAGTATATGACTTGCCTTTTCATGCAGCAAAAGAGCAGTGAATTGCACAGTTTCATTTGGGGGGGCCAGTAACATCCTACATGCTTTCATGAGGCAGGGGAATTGTGACCTCTACAAAAGGAGTAGTGTCCTGTGCAGTTCATACATATTATTTTGTTGATAGCCATTTGGAATGTCAGGACCCACTAAAGCAAGCCCTGAAACATGAAAACTGAATTACAGAAAGATCAAACTTACCTGTACTAAGTCCAAAATGGCCATTTCTCAGAATATTTGCTTTTCTCCAAGGTATGACAATTTTGTAGTGAGTTGCCCCCCTGCAAAAAACGTTTTAAGGAGAAGAGCAATTTTCGAGATTCGCTCTTCTCCAGGTTTTCGGCACTCAACATTTCAAGTGCCGACATTTCAATAGGGAGCCATTTTGTTTGCATTTTTTAACTGGTTGGAGCACTGATCCCCATGGGCCTGTTTCAGACACAGCCTAGAAGTATTGTCTGGTTAAGTATCTTGCTCAGAGTCAGAGGTATGTAAATGGAGGCTGAAGGAATCAAACTCTGTACTATAGGATGTAGCTCATTCACTGCTCATTATCTTAAACCTCTGTGCCAACTGCTAGGCACAAGAGAAGGAGAACAGTGATTTACACAGTTCTGGGGAGCAGGAAAACAGTGACCACCGAAGCCCTACAGGACAGGTGTAGAGTTCCATCAGGGTTGAAATACAGTTACAGACAGTTTCATGATGCAGAATACACTGACTTCCACAATTGTAGCAAGGCAGGGGTTCAACAATCTTCACAGTTCTGGCTGTTGTTATAACATTCCATAGGACTGGTGTATGTTGACCTCTGCAATTCCATTACATCTGAAGTGCAATCCATGTGGCAGGAATATAGAATTCGACTAGGGCAAAAGTGCAGCTACCACAGGGTAGGAGTAATATGACCAACACAGCCTCACAGGGCAGGAGTGCAATGATCTACACAGTTTCACAAGGTAGAAGAACTGTGATGTATGCAGCCCCACAGGACAAGAGTACAATAGCATACACAGTTCCATGGGGCAGGATACGACAACTTATGCTCGGCTTTCAATGGGAGATGAACAAATAAAAAGCCTTGAAGAATTTCCAGTAATCACCAGCCAAGAACACTTTATTTGTAAAGTGTTCTTGGCTGGTGATTACTTGAAATTCTTCAAGGCTTTTTATTTCTTCATTGTTGATTTTGGCTCAATTTTTTCTTGGTTTTCAATGGGAGATGATACAAAAACCTATGCAGCTCTTTCAAAATACAGGTACAGCCATACATGTACACATGCAACTCAGCAGGGTAGGAATACAATAAGCCAACCAGATCAGCTGGGAAAAAAATAAATCCTAAAGAATGTCATTGAAGTGGGAGCACAGCAGCCCACAGAGTTTTATGGGTAGAAATAAAGCAGGTCTGTGGGACAGATGTACAATTGGCAGGGGCAAGGAGAACAACTAATTTGACCCCAGACAACAAAAGTACAGCAAATAATGTGGGCTCATAAAGAAGGAGTGCAAGGAGCCCATGAAGGCATCACTAATGGTGAAGGACCCCAAAGTACGCAGTTCTATGGGGGTCATGCAGCAACAATAAAATGGCTTGTGGTTTCTGGCTTTTGGCACAGAGGGATAAAGTACAGAGGGATAAAGTCCTGAGTGTGACCCAGATTTCAGTTAGCAGTTTGGATGAAATAACCAAGAAAGGGAGGGTGGGAAATGAGTGTCAATGACTCACCCGATCTAGCTGGGAGATGTAATGCTACCAGGTGGACCCTACTACCACTCCAGCGCTAGGGCAGAAATCCAGAGTATGGAAAGCAGGTGCTACTTCTCAGAGTGACCAGGAATGACATGTGTTGTGGCTACCTAAGCTGGTGGTTATAGCCCTTGTACTCACATTTGAAACAACAAAGATGCATAGGATGGGGGGGGGGGGGCGTTGATATTCACTGAGGTGATACAGGTGCACATATAACCAGCAAGGGGTGTGGTTAGAGATTAAAATAGAAATGCCACTAAAGCTCGCACCTTAAATGACCGGATGCAAATAGGAATATAAATTTATTTGTTTGACATTTGTTTACTGGGAAAGTCCGACTGTGCCAGAAAGTGCCCATTTTCAGCTGAGGCCCGGGGAGCAACTCCACAATCACAATCTTTCCAAAATCAAGTACAGATATTTTAAATCACAAAATATCATGTTACACTACAAAATATCAATTACAGGTATAATCAAAATTACAAAGTATAATGTTATACTGCAAAACATAAGAGTGAAAAAAATGCTGTATTGAGAAAAACATAGAACATATGTTTCACAGTGGAGTTCAATGAAAAGCAATAACATGAGTTGGAGAAAATATGTGACAAAAAACTCAGTAGTCATTATTTTTTACATAGGTTAGTATGAGATAAATAATTCCTGAGACAATTTTAATTAGACATTTAAAGAGATATTAGACATTACATGATTAGAGACAGTAAGTTGAAACTGAGTGATCTCTTAGTATGAGCGAGGTGTTTATATTAGGGTTATAGAAGGAAGTATGGATGAAGTGAAGGAGATTATAAGAAGAGTGCAGGGCAGGGTATCTTGGATAAGGTAAGGTAGTGGGAAAAACAAAAGAAAGGAGTGGAGTAGGAGGTTGAAGAGGGTTGTGAGGTGTGATCTAGGCTGAAGGGGGTGAGTGAAGTACAGTGAGTAAGTTCAGCCAGGATTGACACAGGAGCAGGTCAGAGGTTTTGTGAGGTATTCTTTTAGGGAACATTTAAAGGTGGGTAGGTTAGAAGTAATTCTGGTGGTTAGAGGTATGGAGTTCCATTTTTTGTTACTGAGTATGAGTATAGACTTTGTCCAGGGGATTTATTTGGTTTATTTATGGTGAGAAGTTGTCTTTTGATCTAAGAGCTCTTTTAGGGAAATATATGTTGATCATAGGGGTAAGAGATGGGCATGCTAATGGTTTATGTATGATTTTATGTATTGTTAGAAGCTGAATGTAGGAGATGTGGAGGGGGAGTTCCAGCCAGCTAAGGGTATGCAGAACTTTACTGTGATGGGTAAAGGATGATGAATTAGTAGGAAACTTGAAATTTTATTGTAGCAGCTTTCAAGTTCAAGAAGTAACTTCATGGCTGCCTGGAAGACCGTTATCTCTGGATGGATCAGGATGCTTAGACTTGAGTCCCATGGGAGGAGGCTTAATGGTCAGCAGGCATGGGAACAAAAGTATAAGGATTAAAAAAAAAGTAAAATGACAAATATAGCTCCTCAGTTGTACAGCAGCAGGGATCTGCATTGTGTTTATTATGTGAGGGAATAAGAGATACATTGGGGATTGCTAAGAAGTGAGGTCCGTCCCTCCCATGATGGAGCACCACCAATGCAGTCACATGATGGCAGCATGGCATGGTAGATCAAGGAGATGCCTGCAATGAGGAAATGAAGGGAGAGGTGAGAATACAATTAGGAACAAATGTGGCAGGGTGGTGCACTTTAAATGTAAAGTAATGTCTGTTATTGAAGTTCATGCAGTCTGTGAGACAAGCATGATTCCTTTTTTTATATAATTCTCTTTATTGCAACTTTTCAGTAAATAGAAACATCACTGAACAGCAAATAAAATACAGAGAACAGAGAATTGCAAAGCCCTTAAACACAATCACATACAATACAAATACAACCAAACTAAAACTATTTACACATTCTACATTGCCCAAGGAGTTGTTATATCAGTTATTCACATTATGATGAAAAGTAAAAAGGCTGTTGTCCGAGTACAAAAGAAGAAAAAATAAGATGAGTAACTCAATAAAGTATATTACACCATCGTTTGTCATTGAAGTATATGCTCAGACATAATATCCCAAAATTCTTTAGTAACTGGCTTGTGTTTAGTATTGTGGAACAAGTATTTGTGCGCCTTGAGAAACTTAATAGCCATGTGTTTAAAGCCCACCCACGAGAGGGAGTGTCTATTTTTCCAGTTTAGGGAAATGTAATATTTAATTAACATAAAAATAGGAATCAATATCTTACATTTCCTTTCAGATAAGCCCGGGGGTGGGATGTGCAGAATGGTAAATTCCCATGAAAGGGTAGATTTTTCATAGCCAATTTTCTCAAGTATCACTCTCAGGGCACACCATAGTTTATAGAAATACTTGTAACTCCAAAACAAATGGAGGATATCATCAGTTTGATTTGAGCAATATCTGCAATTAGGGGATAGATTGGGGTAGCGCTTACTTAGTACCTCAGGGGTAAAATATGCATTGTTCAAAATCATCAGCTGAGTATATTTCAACTTATTGAAAGGAATAGCCTTAGAGCTTCATTTTATAGCCTGAGCTATTAAGCTTTGAGTTATGGCAGGGTTGATTTTTAACCAGAATTTTGAAATATTGAACTCGTTCTGATGCCTGATTGCCATGATAACCTTGTATGTGTTTGAGGTCATCCTTTTTTCACTGAGCAGGAGTTTCTTTAATGTTTTACATGTTGAAATGTCTTTGTCTGAGATCAGGGGGTGGTCTATGTACTTTCTAATCAGCTCTCTAATCTGTCGTAAGATGATCAGATACTTCTTGGGCAAGTTCAGACTGATTCTTAGGTTAGAAATTGTCTGATGTCTAAAAGGGAAGAAGTCAGAGATAGAGGTATTCAAGAGGAGGGGGTATTGCGCCAAGTTTAACATGTGCCCATTTAATTTAATGTTGGGGTTGAGATGAAGTGGCTGTAATGTTATGAAAGTATGAGATAGATTCAAAGATTTGAGTAGGGCCTGGAGGGATTTTATGCTATATAGTAGGCCTTTTGTATGTTTCAGAATGCCTATGTTAGCTTCATTTAGAAAAGGAAGTGCTGCATGACTAAATTTTAGTGATTTAATGTAGTTGTTGCCCAGAATCACCCATGCCGGGGCCCACGTATTTTTGTCTTTGTGGTAAGTCGCTATCTTTAAAACTCTGCTGGCATTAATTATCTCATAGTAGGTTTTAAAGTCAGGTAGACCCAGACCTCCCTGCTCTTTAGGATAGATAAGTTTTGTGTAGCTAATCCTGACCGATTTGGGGGCCCACACGAACTTAGAGATAGAAGATATAACCTTTTTAAAGA
Organism: Protopterus annectens; assembly: GCF_019279795.1. Taxonomy (NCBI): domain Eukaryota; kingdom Metazoa; phylum Chordata; order Ceratodontiformes; family Protopteridae; genus Protopterus; species Protopterus annectens. Next base: position 872,055,368 of record NC_056733.1, read on the forward strand.
AATTGTTATGTAAAATACTGGTGGTTGCATGAAACAGATATAACAGTCTAGGAAGAATGTTCATTTTAATCACTGTGGTTCTGGCCAGGAAAGGGAGCTTAAGCCTAGACCATCTATTAATATCTTTTTGAATATTTGACCAATACCTGACCACGTTGTCCTGAAAGTAATTCTGGTTACCTTGGGAGAATTGTATACCTAAATAATGGAGCTGTTCTTTTGATTTGATCTCTGATTTTAAAGTTATATTAGGCAATCTAGAGTGTATGTTTAAGGGGATTATTAAAGATTTTTCACTATTAAGTTTGTAGTTCGCTAAGTTGGAAAATGTATTAATTGCAGATAATATTTTATTTGGGTCAGAGTCAGGAAGGGTGAGATATATATTAAGGTCATCTGCATATGCCGATAGGGGAATCTTTAAGTTATAAATACTAGGTGGGTGGAGGAAGGTGGCTTGTTTGATAAGCATGAATAGAGGTTCCATATATAAGTTAAATAAAAGAGGAGAAAGAGGGCAGCCCTGTCTGACCCCGTTAACCATGTTGATTCTGTTAGAAGAGTGTTTATTGATATGTATAGTAGTGTACGCTGTGGAGTAAAGGGTTTTTATTTTGTCTATAAATGAGATTGGAATGTTAAAGAAGGGTAGGACGGCAAATAAGAATTTTGTGCTCAAGCGGTCAAATGCCTTGGATGCATCTATCGCTAAGGCGTACATGGGGTGCTTGGCTACATTAGAGTGATGGATCATGGCTTCCAGAAGTAAAGTCTGATCGTTAGTTTGTCTACCCGGGATAAAGCCAGATTGCTCAGGAGAGATAATATGGGAAATAACAGCTTTTAGCCTGTTAGCTAGGACCATGGCCAGAATTTTCATGTCCAAATTGATTAAAGATATGGGTCTATAATTCCCCGGGATTTTGGGGTCTGCATTATGTTTAAGAATGAAAATCGTTCTGGAGGCATTTAAATGAATATCTTTAAAGCCATTGGAGATAATATAGTTGAACAATAGGCTCAATACTTTGGAGACTTTCGTACTAAATGTTTTATAAAATTCAGCTGTAAAACCGTCTGGGCCAGGGGATTTATTAGGCTTTAGGTTGTTAATAACTGAGAAAATTTCTTGTGTATTTATCTCCTTTTCTAGGAGCTTATTCTGTCTCTCTGTTAGTTTGGGGAAGGTAAGATTATTGAGAAAGGATTGCATTTCTGATTCGCCAACTATGTTATCTATGGGCCCATAGGTTTGCTTGAAAATGATTTCAAAAGTTTCAATAATCTCATTAGGTTGCTGGAAGTCCTTCCCTTGGTAATGTATTTCAGGTATAAATGTAGAGGATTTAGTGAGGTTGATCACCCTGGCCAAAAATCTGGAGGGAGAGTGTATTACGTCTGTGTATAAGGCCAGTGACTTAATCTCATGGAAGCTCAGGTTCTCTGCGTGTAAGGGTATTAAGTCTTTTTGTAACTGTATCATACGTTCTTCCAACAGGGGGGTGTGTTTAACTTGGGACTCCATTTCTACTTTATGAAGCTGGGAGGTAAGGTCCCATTCTTTTTTGTTACGAAGTTTCTTATAGTATGCGGCTTTATTTAACAGAAAGCCCCTGATCATTGATTTAATCGCGGCCCATTCACAGTCTAGTGGAGATTGAAAAGATTTCCTGGATTCAAGGAAGTAATCCAGGTATTCGTCAATTTGAGAGGTAATCTCCTCTCTCCCCAGGAGGTTAGGGTTCAGCCGCCAACAGATGTCTATTCTATCCGTTAAGCCCCTATTTTGTTGGTGAATACCCATAGAGATCTTGGAATAGTCAGAGATAGATCTAGGAGATTGTTTAAAGGAAATATTCATAGTGTAAAAGGCCTTGGAAATAAGAAAAAAGTCTATTCTGGACCAACTTTTGGCACAAGTAGAAAAGAAGGTGTAGTTGCACTTTTTCTGAGCAGGATCTAAAAAAAATGTTCGGGTCAAATAAATTAAACTCTTCTTTCAGTTCACTTATGTCTTTATGTGTTGAGAGGTTAAATCGGGCCCTGTGGTACGATCTATCTGTTTTGGGATCCTGCACTGAATTCCAGTCCCCCCCCACAATATAGTAGTGATTGGGAAATAAAGTGAGGAAGTTATATAACTTCGTAAAGAAGATCTGTTGAAAGGTACAAGGGGCATATATGTTCAGAAGGAGAATAGGTTTGTCTAATAAGGGGTGAATTGTAGTAAAATAGCACCATCTACCCTCATCATCTGACCCCACCTTTCCAATATAAGACCCAAAGCTATTTTTAATAATAATGGCTACCCCAGCTCTATTCGTAGTGCCTTCTGAGGCTATGATCTTTTTGATCCAAGGTCTCAAATTTTCTTGTTCCCATTGATGATTAAGCAAATGCGTCTCCTGAAGGAAAGTAATATTAGCGGAAGATTTCAAGATTAGGTGCATAAGCAATTTTTTTTTTAGGTGATTGTAACCCCTTAATGTTCCAAGATTCCAAGTTCCACATTTTCTAAATAAGTTAAGAATATTCAGGAACTCATAAATGTAGTAGGGAGTAAGGACAACATTGAATAATGACGTGAGACTGTATTGTAAACAAAGGGCAAGTAGAAAACATCCTTCCCGCTTAATCCCGGTGCCTACCCACCTCCCCCTAAGCCTGGAAGGGTCTGGGAAGTTTAAATGAGATGAGCTTGAGATCACCCGATAAGTGAAAGATCTTGTTCCCAGAAAGTATAACCTAACACACCGTGAACCAAAATGCATAGCTAACCCATGCAGTGCAAAAACATACCCAAAACTCCGCCAGGAAAACAGGTAATAACATGCAAAAATGAACAGCAAGCAGACTATTATTTACATAATAATACTTAGGTTATTTAGCCTTATACAATAAGCTAGAACTTTCATCTGTATTAAATGTGAATAACAGGGATTTGTTTGAAGTATATCAATTGCCAATGAGGTGATGTGAATCATCTATAATTGAGTAGAATTTTCCTTTGCTTAATGAAGCATTGCAAGCAATGTTAACAAAGCGGACCATCGTACTTTCAAATACCAAGCAAAGGGGTCCCGACCAAGGAAAGGCACAACCCGGAGAAAAGCTCTCGGAGAATCCCCCCGGTATCTATCCCCATGCTTCCCACTTCCTCAACAGCCAGAGCATTCATTTATTGACCAACTCGAAATCTCTATCATTAATTTATTAGGTTGCGTTAGTGCCTTTATCAAGTTTAGTCGTTCTTGAGTACTGTTGCCAAATTCCTCCATACATATGTAAAATCAGCTTTTGCATTAATGTGCATAGTATATGTATAATGGGAGAACGTCCCATCCCAACTCTTTATCCTCCCATACTAGTACTCTCAAATTCGAATGCACTGGAGATCCTGCACATGGTGTAAGAGAAAGTTCGCATTCAGTGCCTTAGCTTAGTTTTCTCTTTTTTGCATATCTTCCCCCAATAATGAGCCATGTACAGTGTAAGGTAAGCAAAGATAATGTTACAGGCACTGCTGAATGAATACAATAAAATGTATGAAGGCATCAGCAAACTGGGAACTCATCCGATATCACACCTACTGATCATTGACCAACTAGTGTACATCCGAACAGCAGGATACCCTTTTATCTGCGGTAAAAGACTAGTAAGTTAACACACCGGAGGACATTATATAACTGGGCCATATCATGACCCACACCTTAGCTTTACCCGGCTGTAACATCAATCAAACCTAAAGCCCCAAGTGAGTATAAGAGTAACTAATAAAACTCTACAGTGGAGAGGGTAGCAGATATCAACGGTAGTTATGTTCAGCAAACTGCACCACAAATCAAGCAAGCATTTGCTCATATGTTAGTTCAAAGCTATTAATCCAGTGTAGGACTTGCACGTCATCTCCTACTTCATTTTTCATGTCTCTAATACCTATAGTTATTGGATTGAGTCATGCTTTTCATAATGTCAGGAAGAATATTAATGAAACCTTTTAATGCTCTCATTAGTACCGAGAGCATGTATCATGCATAACAAATACAGTGAAGATAAAAGACTGTATCTTTAAGAAATACATTTTCACTGACCTGCCAGCAGAAATACCCTTTGCCTGTTTACTGACCTGTTTAAATTATTTAATTTCAGCATACTGGTACACTACATCTCTGAAATATTTATACCCTCATTTGCTGTTATAATAGATGCCTTACGGATGTTTCCCAAAGGTAAGCAGCTTAAATCTAACATGAACTGAATCCTAACAGTAATGATTCGTCACACAGTTGCTCCCAAGCATATGTTGTCTTTATGAGCCTTGTTATCCTTAGCTCTGAAATTAACATAAAAAAGAAAAAAAAAATTTTTAACGTTTCTAGGAAGTTTTTAAACTGTACACTTAGTGTAAATGCGTCATCTTTTCGTTTATCGAACATATACCCAGGCTGTAAGAGTAGCTCAGGCAACAGAGTACATGGCTTACTTTGACTATTCTAATCGATGGAATATATGCAATCTTTCGTGGTTGACATTTGCAGAGAGTCACCAGGAGTGGAGGTATATAGCTGGCAGGTTCCTGCTGTCTGTCGAGTGGGGGAACATTGTCACTGAATATCCGAAGCGTTTCTCTTCTAATGTTTGAAGAAAGAAGTATGCAGTGTGCATGCACAAAAAGTGCAGCACTCACCTGCGTGGTATGCACTCTTGGAGAGGCAACTGAAGGGAGAGTAGTGCAGGAAACTTTCGTCACCTCTATTCCCATGCTGCCAACGCCAGTAGAAATTCAGTCAGCTTGCGTGCGATAGAGACCTGCGTCTCATGTTGTTTAGAGCACCTGTAAGCCATGCCAGCGTTAGTGGGCCATATGCCTTTAAGGGTGCTTTGGAAGAAGGGAACTCCTGGGGTCAAAGAACCAAAGACAAATAAATGGAATATGGCAATGTGTCTGAAGTGTAGAGCCAGTTTAAGAGATGCCTCGAGGGTAATGGATCCTACGGACAGTGGGTGTTATAAGGGGACCAAGAAAACCAGATCAGAAGGTAAGTCTATGATTTCAAACACAGAATAATACAGTTGTTTGCCTTTGTCACACAGTCGCTCATATTTATAGGAGCAAGATTACATCTTTTGGTCTGGTTTGTCCGGACATTCTTTAAACGTCTTTTTGAAGACCACCACCGCTTCATTGTAACTTTGAGCTGATAACTGGACACCCTGGTGTGTAAAAATGAGGGTGTTAGGATACCTCATTTGAAATCTTATCTGCTTTTTGATCAGATAGGCTCAGAAAGGGGCTAGTTTTTGTCTTTCTTGTTTGATTGAGATTGGTAAGTCCGGAGATAGATATATTTTATTGCTCTTCCATTCTATGTATTTTTTTTTTTTTTGCTGCACTTATTAGTTTGTATACATGTTGGTAGTTTAATATCTTGACGTACACTGGTCTCGGATTACACTTGTCAAATGCTGGTCTTAAGGCTCTGTGTGCACGTTCTACAATTAATTTGTCTGAAAGAGGTTCTTTATCTAGAAATGCAGAAAAAATTTCAAAAATGCTCTCCAGTAAGTCCAATTGTGAAACCTGTTCTGGGATGCCTCTGATGATGAGATTGTTGCGTCTAGATCTGGCTTCAAGGTCTGTTAACTTTTGTTGTATATTCTTTATATTTGTGTCATTACTTCTTTGCTCCTTTTGTAGTTGGTCAATTTTAATCTCATTTTCTAGCACCTTTGCTTCAGTTTTATCCATTCTGGTTAATATTCTGTCGATGGAGACATTAAAAGATTTAAGCGGCTGTGAGAGGTCTTCAATTGCTGATTGAATGGGTTGCAGGGCAGTCTTTAGTTCCTCCATGTGGTTTAAATCAGATTTCTCTTTCGATGTTATTGGTGGTGTCTTGGATGCCTCTTGCTGTTTAGCCGTCCTGGCCCTCTTCGTGGTAACCACTTTTTCTGGAGAGGCTATAGTTGAGAATTTTGCTTTAGTGGTTTGAGTTTCCATTTGGTCTAGTTCTTTTGACATGGTTAAGTATACTATTCAATGCCCTCTTTCTTCACAGGAGTAGTAGGCCTCAGAGGCCTAGAGCACATGTAACCCGGACCGGCAACAGAAGAGTCAGACAAATCAGGTACAATCCTTCACAGTAGAGGTTCACTCTTCCACAGAAAGGTTGGTAAGCGGCGTAGGTAAGAATTCTTGATTATTCTGTAGTATTATTTTACCTTGAAAAGGCTTTCAACCTATAAAATTAGCTGTTGAATTGTAGGTGAGTGGCAGAGCTCTGTGAAAACACTGCTTGTAGGATGGCAGCCATTTTGAATCTCGAGACAAGCATGATTCCTAAGAGGGAAAGTGTGTTACTAGCTATGCTAGGGCAATAAGATATTCTGGAACTGTCTCCCAAAAAGCACCCATACGTATGTAAAGAGAGGTAGGAACAGTGGCTGTTTGCTGCAGTACAAGCTGAGTGAGATACCTCTTACAATGTAAGAAACTATCATTGGTATGGTGGTAGAATTTGAATGTAAACTAATTACTGGACAACGTATTAACATGTGCTTGTAGGCAGAGAGGGCCTGTAGAATGGTACCTCATGACGGAGGAAACCTGAGCTAATGTGAGTGCTCCATGGGACATTCTAAAATGTGCTGGAAACCTGAGCTAATCTGAGTGTTATGTGGGACATTCTAAAATGTGCTGGAAACCTGAGCTAATCTGAGTGTTATGTGGGACATTCTAAAATGTGCTGGAAACCTGAGCTAATCTGAGTGTTATATGGGACATTCTAAAATGTGCTGGAAACCTGAGCTAATCTGAATGTTATGTGGGAAATTCTAAAATGTGCTGGAAACCTGAGCTAATCTGAATGTTATGTGGGACATTCTAAAATGTGCTGGAAACCTGAGCTAATGTGAGTGTTATATGGGACATTCTAAAATGTGCTGGAAACCTGAGCTAATCTGAATGTTATGTGGGAAATTCTAAAATGTGCTGGAAACCTGAGCTAATCTGAGTGTTATGTGGGACATTCTAAAATATGCTGGAAACCTGAGCTAATCTGAGTGTTACATGGGACCTCTAAAATGTGCTGGAAACCTGAGCTAATCTGAGTGTTATGTGGGACATTCTAAAATGTGCTGGAAACCTGAGCTAATGTGAGTGTTATATGGGACATTCTAAAATGTGCTGGAAACCTGAGCTAATCTGAATGTTATGTGGGAAATTCTAAAATGTGCTGGAAACCTGAGCTAATCTGAGTGTTATGTGGGACATTCTAAAATGTGCTGGAAACCTGAGCTAATCTGAGTGTTACATGGGACCTCTAAAATGTGCTGGAAACCTGAGCTAATCTGAGTGTTATGTGGGACATTCTAAAATGTGCTGGAAACCTGAGCTAATCTGAGTGTTATGTGGGACATTCTAAAATGTGCTGGAAACCTGAGCTAATCTGAGTGTTATGTGGGACATTCTAAAATGTGCTGGAAACCTGAGCTAATCTGAGTGTTACATGGGACCTTCTAAAATGTGCTGGAAACCTGAGCTAATCTAAGGGTTACATGGGACATTATAAAATGGGGTTCAGGCGCCTAGGCAGCGAGACATTTCCCTGTGGTATATTTGATGGGGGACACATGGCTGAAGTGACATTCAGCTGCAGAGAAATATGGCTATTTGCAAATTCCCTGTGGGCAAAGAGAAGCATACACTGCCATGCCCACAGCTTTAATAACCAAATGCACAGGGGGAAAACAATGTCCATGGTCCCCAAGGGAACATGAGACAGCAGGCAATATGGTAGGCATCAGCAGCAGGCTGGCCAGAGGGCATACCAGTGGCAGTAAAAATGCAGTGCACAATGGGCAGTGCCTTTATAATTGGAGTGTGTGGACCACTATCCCCTTCACAGTGTCTAGGAAACATTACCAAAAACGCATACTGGAGCATAAATGTGACTACAGTAGCCTGCAAGATTTCCTCCATGCTGTAGCACACTTCTACATGTTGTAGTTATATAAGTATGTACTGTACACTAAGCACAACACTCATTACTTCTTCTGCTGCCATGCATTTGGCTATTAAAGCTGTGAGCATGGCAGTGTGTGCTTCTCTTTGCCCACAGGGAATTTGCAAACAGCCATAATTCTCTGCAGCTGAATGTCACTTCAGCCGTGTCCCCAGTCAAATGTACCACAGGGAAACGTCTCGCTGCCTAGGTGCCTGAACCCTCTAAAATGTGTTCTATGTTTCTAAGGGAGGGATACTTTATTGGTAGCCTATAAAATGAGAATAAATCATCAAAACCACAGCAATTAGTTATAGAAGGGAATGAACACTATACAACTATAGCAGAGAAGGTGATATACCATCTACTCAGAATAAAATAATGTATGACCAGACAGCAGGAAAGGCATCAGCAAATGATGAAAATAAAGCTCTAGAAATAAGCCTTAGCAAACGACTGTGCTAAAGGGTTTTAAATTTGAAGTGACAACAAAGATACTTATGAAATGTCAGTGGTTCAACAGGTAACTTACTCACCATTCATGGTGGAAGATGTGCGGGAGCCTGTTGGTTCTGTTTCCACACCAGGTGGATGGATTCATTTTTCTAGTACTAATGTTTCAGGGGTTTATTTTTCTAGCAGTGATGCTGCAGTGCATCTTAAAGGGGGTGCTGCAATGTTGGGGGTGCTATCGTTTGGATGAAATATTAAACTGAGGTCCCATCTTTCTAAACTAGTGGTATGGAAGCTGATAGGCAGGAGGATTACAGACAGACACCAAACAGGGAATAAAACATCAGCTCTAATGCCATAAAAGTTACCAGACCATTTTGGAAAGTAGCCAAGAAAGTATGCTGAATGTGAAGTACATGGGGGGGGGGGGGTTCAGTGAATGAAGGGTGGTAATTCTGTTACTACATAATATACCCACTTATCAGCTACTGTACAGGCACTTGTATAAATGAAGCTGAAACACATTTACTGGCAAACATAGGTTCATAGGTTCATAGGATGTTACTAGGTTATCGGCCCTAGGGCCTATACAAGCCTAGCCATAACAATTCCCTGGATATTTCTTCCCATAATATTTACTTCCCTGACATCCAGAGAAAAACAGCAATAACTGAATAGAGTCTGCATTAAAAGTAGGCAAATACGGAGTAAAGAAAGCAAATGTACAGAATATGGAAGGGAAGAGAAAGATAAAGGCAGTAGTAAAGACATCTGCATAAATCACAGGATTAACAAAAATTTAGGAAGAAGGATGGCTGTTGCCGGACTAGCCTTTCTGTAGGGGCAGATTTTACCCACCACTGGCAACATGATAGTGCTGCCATGTAAAGCAGGGAACAAACAGGAGAGGTTCCAGGACTGAATCCTGAAGGGCTCCATTGGTGACTGGTCCTTTTTTAGAGGTAGCTTACTCTATTTTAATCTCCTGCATCCTACCTTTCAGCCAGTTGGTGATACAGTGGGTGACAGAGTGGGTTATTCCTAGTTAATTTAGTTTTTCTACTATGACTTAGTGGGAGGTTGGGTCAAAAGCCTTAGACAGGTATGGGGTGTGCATCATTTTACCTTCATCCATTGCTTTGGTGACCATTTTAAAGATTCCACCAGGTTGAGTAAGCATGACCTGCCCTTGACAAATCCAAAATGAGTCGGGTCCAGTGTTTGAAGGTTTTCTATGTCCTTAATGATTAGCTCTATGATATGTCTTTCCATTGCATTGCATTTTAGGCTGGTCAGAGTTATGGGTATGTAATTCCCTGGGTCTTTGAAAGGTCCTTCCTTATGCAGGGGAATGTCTGTAGTGGTCCTTCATTTGTTTGGTACAAAACCTGTACGGAGGCTGAAGATGAACAAAATTGCCGGAGGGAGAGGGTGGCTAAATAATTCTTCATGCTATTTAAGATGCATCCAGAAATGTTGTCAGGATCTATCAATGCAGTATTTTTAGATTTTGATAAAGCTTTTAGGACACAGTCTTGTGTAATAGCCATGGTGGTGTCGGTTTCAGGTATATATTGTGGGATTGATGGAGGGGAGAAGGTGATAACCTTTGAGTTGAATTTATTGGTCAGTAGGTTAACTATATCTTCGGGCTCAGGGTAGGTAACACTGTTCACAATCAGCTCAGTGCATTGCTGAATATTGCTTCTGAGATTACACACATAACTAAAGAAGGCCCCGTGATTGACTTTGGCTTGAATATTTCATTATGCTGCTGCATTTTTCTTTTCAATGATGAGGGCACTATTATTTTGAGAATTGGTCTTTTGTACTTTTTGGTCAAAATTTTCTCCCTTTTATTGTAAAGCTTGTTGATCTTGTGGTTGCACCAAAGGTGTTTATTTCTGGGGTTTACCCTATGCACGTTCTTACTGAATACAGATGCATCTATGCAGCTGTTTACATGCTGGTATAGTGTGGTAGTGTATGTTTCTGTATATTCAGCAGAATTAACTGGGTTTGGTGGGGATTTGAAGCTTGCCAATGTATCACTTAGGAGTATGTCGTTTGTCTCAGAGAAATTTCTAAATGTACCTTGGGTGGAAGGGGTCTCTGGTTCCAATTTTATTTCAAAGGAGATGGCTCTCAGAACTAACACGTAATGAAAATACACAAGGGATGGCACAAGATGCCCCAGTATTGGTAACCACAAGATCCAAGATAATGTCCCACCAAGTGGGTATTCTGACTAATTGTTCCAGGGCATTTGTGTTGACAAAGTCCAGGAATCTCTGTGCTTGTGGACTAGTGGTGGTATAGGATTCCCAGTCCATAGTTGGATAATTTGGATCACCAAGGAAAATGGTATTAAGTTTAACACTGAGTGATTCCAGTTCCTGTAGATAGGCATTGTGGCTTTCTTGGGTCATAAGAGGGAGTTCTTTAAAGTCATAAGAGGGAGTTCTTTAGCTAGCTAATATATAGAACAGAACCTTTCTGATGGTTATTTGGACATGAAGAAGAAGCTCTAGTGCATCCTGCTCCTTTACCAGCCTTGATGTGAGTCTCAAATTGAAGTATCTCCACCTTTTTCTTCCTCCTGCACAGTAGCTGGCTGCCCTGAATAGCCATTTAAAACCATGTCTCAGTCACTACACAGATGTCTACATCTTCCAAGGTAAGGAGGCCTTGTAGTGAGTGAAGTTTACTGATTAGACTGCTAACATGGATCAGTAACACCTTCACATTTCCTTTGATCGATTTGTTATGTCAGTAGGTTTGTTAGGTTGGCATTCCCTAAAAAAGGCACTATGAGAGTGTACGTCTTTGCTAATATGCTAATAATCTTAATTCTAGAGGGCATAAACACAAGTGATTCCTGCAAAGCAGCATGGTCCGTCAATTGTATCCTCTCAGACTTACAAATATTAGGCCCCTCCTCCAATGACACAAAAAGACTTAGCCAGTTATTGAAGTAAATTATTTTTTGCTCATATTGTGGCCACATCCATGGAGACATTAGAAAGCTGCTCAGTGCTAGGCTCATACCTGCCTTGGAAGCAGAGTTTGCGAACTCCATTATATCTCTCTTCATATAGTCCAGGGATGAACATCTCAAGTTCACATAGTGAAAATTTCAAGTGATAAACAGTATTTGATTTTTTTATGCCCTTGTTTAAGCACAGTTGTTTATGCTGACATTGTTATGTATGTAATATAATGCATATATTCTTTAAATTTAACTGATGAGTGATTTCAGTTAAGATTGTAGACTAGTGTTTTATCTGTTTGAATAGTATCCAGTAAAATATGAGTTAGGTGACTGATTTAAAATTGCCAATGAAAAATGTTGCTGTTGCCATTAATGCTATAATGGCACCTTAGTAAAGACATGCTAGGTCCCTGTAGCAGAATTGTATCAGAACTTCACAAGCCACATGCTGCTAATTCTTTAAGAATACTGAAATCTGAGGACTACTCTATTGACATTTGATAAGAACGCTGTAATTTGAGGATTGTTCTTTATGCATAGACTAGATATGTAAGTAAGGTAATGCATTTTTTAAATATTTATCACAGTGCATTTGTACTGATGTCATAATTGATTGTACTTTTGTTACCAGCCCATATTAGCATTCAAGTCCACTTGTGGTCTGCAAGCACAGCCATGCGATTTTTCTGCATAATGAAGTTTATCAACAATGTTCATCATTACCACTGCCTCAGTGGCATTTTGGGTTATTTGCCAAGGCAATCCAGTAGTGGCCAGTTTACAAAAGCTCAGATTACCCTCTCTTTCTTTTCCTCTGACAGCTGATTGGGTGGGCATATCCTGAGAAGTCTTCTTCTGCCATCCAAAGAAGAAAGTTATTTGACTTTTCACAGGATCCAGTGCTGAGCTTTCTAGCTTGCTGCACATATGAGCTCTGTTTGGGGACCTCCTTCTTTTCATTTTATTATTAGATGTATTATTCTCTTTCTATTTTTATGTTTATTTAAAAATATTTTTAATATTTTACTTCTGTCAATGTTTTCAGTAATACCTGCCTTGTTGAGGAATTTGCTTGGTTTATATCTTTGACAAATGCTTGTTTCTACTGTTTCTGAAAAATCTTTCAATATTTTCTCAGAAGTTCAGTGTATATGTGTCCTCTTAGATACTAAGGGATTTCTCATGCAGTAAGAACCACAAATTAACCATGCCTGTCTTTACTATTATTACTCTGCTTTATTTTCATATTTTGACAGGAAAATATTACATAATCTGTTTTTTGGCATTTATGTATTATTTAATATGTGTATGACTGTGCACGGTGTGTCTTTAACATTGGATTGCAATTTTACCATAAATTAAGTTATATGAATATTCTGTGGAGATTTTACTCTCTGACAAGACAATATGTTTTAGATTGCTTCTTCTTTTTTCAGCTGCTCCCATTTGGGGTCGCCACAGCAGATCATCTGTTTCCATTTCTTCCTGTCCTCTGCATCTTGCTCTGTCACACCAACCACCCTCTCTCACCAAATCCATAAACCTTATCTTAGGCCTTCCTCTTTTTCTGTTACCTGGCAGCTTCATCCTTAGCATCTTTTTCCCAATGTACTCTGCATTCCTCCTCAGCACATGTCCAAACCAATGTAATGTTGCCTCTCTGGCTTTGTCTCCAAACCTTCCAACCTGGGCTGACCCTCTAATATATGTATTCTTAATTCTGTCCACACTCGTCACACCCAGTGCAAATCTTAACATCTTTAACTCTGCCACATCCAGCTCTTACTCCTACCTTTTTGTCAATGCCACTGTCTCCAACCCATATAACATAGCTGGTCTCACTACCATCTTGTAGACCTTCCCTTTCACTCTTACTGGTACTCATCTGTCACAAATCACTCCTGACACTCTTCTCCACCCAATCCATCCTGCCTGTACTGTACTCTCTTCTTCACCTCTCTTCCACACTCACCATTACTCTGAACTGTTGATCCCAAGTATTTAAATTCATCCACCTTTGCCACCTCTACTCCCTGGATCCTCACCATTCCTCTATCCTCCCTCTCATTCACACACATATATTCTGTCTTAGTCCTGCTGACCTTCATTCCTCTTCTCTCTAGAGCATATCTCCACCTCTCCAGGGTCTCCTCCACCTGTTCCCTACTCTCACTACAGATCACAATGTCATGTGCAAACATCATAGTCCACGGGGACTCCTGTCTGATCTTGTCTGTCAACCTGTCCATCACCATTGCAAATAAGAAAGGGCTCAGAGCTGATCCTTGATGTAATCCCACCTCCACCTTAAACGCATCCGTCACTCCCACCACAGACCTCACTGCTGTCACAATTCCCTCGTACATATCCTGTACCACTTTTACATACTTCTCTGACACTCCTGACTTCCTCATATAATAACACACTCACTGTCATATGCCTTCTTTAAGTCCACAAAGACACAATGCAACTCCTTCTGACCTTATCTGTACTTCTCCATCAACACTCTCAGAGCAAACATTGCATCTGTAGTGCTCTTTCCTGGCATGAAACCATACTGTTGATCACTAATCATCACCTCCTTTCTTAACCTAGCTTCCACTACTCTTTCTCATAACTTCATGCTGTGACTGATCAATTGAATCCCTCTGTAGTTACTACAGCTCTGCACATCACCCTTATTCTTAAAAATCGGTACCAAAACACTTTTTATCCATTCCTCAGGCATCCTCTCACTTTCCAAGATTTCATTAAACAATCTAGTTAAAAACTCCAGTGCCATTTCACCTAAACACCTCCATGCTTCCACAGGTATGTCATCTGGACCAACAGCCTTTCCATTCTTCATCCTCTTCATAGCTATCCTTACTTCCTCCTTGCTAATCCACTGCACTTCATGATTCACTATCCGCACATCATCCAACCTTCTCTCCCTCTCATTCTCTTCATTCATCAGCCCCTCAAAGTACTCTTTCCATCTGCTCAACACACTCTCCTCGCTTGTGAGTATGTTTCCCTCATTATCCTTTATCACCTTTACCTGCTGCACATCTCTACTAGCTCAGTCCCTCTGTCTAGCCAATCGGTACAGGTCCTTAACTCCCTCCTTAGTGTCTAACCTTTCATACAACTCTTCATACGCCTTATCCTTAGCTTTTAGATGTTTTAGATTGCAATTCAATATTATTTTATGACAGTTTAACATGGCTAATGAGTGTGGAGCCAGTTTTAACACTGGTTTGGCACATTGGTTGCTTTAGTGTTTGGACTTTGTGCACTGGAAATTCTTTACATTCTGTCAGTTGTAAAATAATTCTGAAGATATTTTAAACTGTTTTTTTTTTTGATAATAGGACAATATGGCAGAGTTTATTTGTATGAGGATGTACTTATTACTAGAAATGTTAAGTGTTTATTGTTGTACATTATCTAGTACTGTCAGTTTATTATTCTGGCTGGTGTTCTCTCCCTTGACTTGATGGATCCTAACTCTGGTAACCCCACCACCACCATCATCAAATTCGGTTGCACTTAAAAAAAAAAAAAAAAAAAAAAAAACTATGCCTCAGACTATATTTAGTGATTCTGTGTGGAGCACAGCTTGGTCCACAGACCACTTATATTTTGCCCCATCTCCCTCAGGTGTAGCTTTCCTGGTCACCAGGAAACTGGATTTAGTTGCATCCTGTGGGGTTGTTCCAATACCTGGTGTAGGTATGGAAGAACCAAACCCTTTATGTGCAGGTGAAGTCCAGAGTAAAAGACCCCTTGCCAAAAGTAATAGTCTGTCCCCATTTTATCTAGCAGTACAGTTCACAAGAAAATGAAACAGACATTTCATCATACCGGTGATAATCAGATCATAGCTGTTTATAAGTATGATGTAGTTTCCTTGGCTACGGATATTCTGCAGACAGTTAATGTTGGTGATTTGTGTTCCCATACATGGCTCTAGCGGTAGTTTGGCTAGAGACCTTTCTGTTGTTTCTGAGAATGACAAGGAACCTGATGAGGACAATGCTGATTATTCAGTTGCCACTGAGTCGCGTCACTCTGATTATTTGGAGGGTGAACCTGAGCTTAAGTCTAAACCAATGATCTGAAGTAGTTAACTTCATTTGTTCATCAACCTGTGGGGTATCGGATCCGAATCGGATCCGAGCTGGCAGCTTTATCCATCTAAGATCCGAGCTCGAAGCTCCTCCCCCTTACCCATAACCCCCTGCCATCCCTCTCTGTCCTCAGTTCTCATTTGCTGCGGCTTATTCAAGCATCTAGAACGAGTTTCCAAGCATAGGGTTTCGTGAGTTATATATAAAAATTTACCTTTTTTTGACCTAGTTTTTAGTTTAATCCATAGACAAGTGAGTGTTGTTTCCCCTTTTCTGTTAAATTGCTAAACTTGTTAGCAATTTTTCTATCTTTTAGTTAGTTTAGTCTTTCCCCCTCCCCCCGTGTGTGCGAACGTGTGTGCGGGTTGGGCCTATCTTTGTTACCATGTCTGAGGCCCCAAAAGCAATTTTTTCCAAATGCACTGAGTGTGGCCATAAGCTATCCCCGGCGGATGGCCACACTTGGTGTGTTATCTGCCTTGGGGTTGACCATCTTTCCTCAGGCTGCACAATTTGTGCAGCCTTCAACCCCAGGGCTTTGAGGGACAGGAGGTCGAAGCTGATTCTGTCGGGACTTCTGCCCCCAGACTCGGCTTCGTCCTCTTCTCCCTCGGCGGCACCGGCTGCGACCGCAGCGGTCCCGCTCTTCCATCCCTGCTCCCCTGGCCGGGACTCACCCTTCCACCTTGGCTCAGGGGGAGAGGGAATCTAGGAGGGAAAAAAGGAGAGAGAAACACCACAAGCGGCAGGCTGAAGCTTCCTCCTCGGCTCCACAGGCTAAACAGATAGCCTCTCCTAGGACATCCGGGCCTCGAAGTTTGTCCGATGCAGATATGGACCGGATGATGCGTAGGTTTCTCCAGGCCCAACTGCAGATGGGAGTGCTCCTGCCTCCCCCCTCTCCGGGTGGGAGCTCGACCCCATTTTTTGCCCCGATTGCTCCTTCTCCAACCTACTTCTGGGGTTCGGAGCCAACGGATCCAAGTAGCATCGGAGCCAGGGAGGCTCGGTGCCGATAGTACACCCTACTTCGGCTCCAACCACACCCTCGAGTTTGTTGAGTCCCTTTTCGGATCTGAACTCTCAGAGCCGTGAGCTGAGCTTCGGATCCAGAGGTGTCAGTGTGTCTTTGGCTCCGTCTTGGTCAGAGCATACTGGCCCTTCGGATCCAATTTTATCGGCACCGGCTCCGGTCCACGCCTCGGATCTGAAGGGACTGCTCTCGGGTCCTAGAGAGAGCAGTTCTCCTTCTGTGTTTGATGTTGTGGAGAGGGTCTTGCTGAGGGATTCGAGACCCCAGGCTCCTGCTACGGTTCCACCCTCCACTCCCTCTCAGATGGGCCTACCTTCTGCAGTTTGCCGGCTCTGGTCCATGCCTCGGATCTGAAGGGACTGCTCTCAGGTCCTAGAGAGAGCAGTTCTCCTTTGGCGTTCGATGTTGTGGAGAGGGTCTTGTCGAGGGATTCGAGACCCCAGGCTCCTGCTGCGGTTCCACCCTCCACTCCCTCTCAGACGGGCCTACCTTCCATCACCCGGCCCCAGGGACAGCCTGCGCCTACGTCCCAGATGGTTCCCTTAGAGGAACAGGATGTGGTTGGTGAGGCATCTTCGGACAGCCCCCCCGAGGAGGTTCCTCACAAATGTAAGTGCGAGAGGAGGCACTTGGACTCACCTGAGTCCCTGACAGAGGACACAGACTTAGAGGAAGGGGAAGGTTCCCCAAGGTCACCCCCAAGGATGTCTCCTTCAGAGACATTATGGAAATGCTTCATATTAGAGGGGGGTGGTCAGCCCAAAACCCTTCCTCTGATGAGTCTGTGTTTCTGGAGGCATTTGATGCAGGCCCATCTACCTCTTGGGTGTCCCCTCCCACTGATCCCCTGGTAGATCTGATCACTACCAGGGCATGGAAGGAACCGGACACTGTGGAGCCCATACCAAAGAGACCAGACAAAATCCTCAGTCCACCCACAGATAGGATGGTTTGGAGCAAGGGTACTCTGGTAGATGCCATGTTGGTGGCGGCTGCCACCAAGAAGGAACTAGCCCAGGAGAGTTCCTCGGACGATGGACTGCCTAGGGAAGTGGATGTTCACTTCAGCTACCTTCTCCATAAGGTCGCTGAACTATATGGCACATGTGATACAACTTCAGCGGGATCTCATCAAGGAATACGCCGGGTCGCCCCCAGAGTCCATGTAGGCTGAGGATAAAAAAACATTCACAGCACGAATGGCCACTCTTAAGTCTATTTTGAACACTTCTATGCGGCTTCTTTCCCATGCTATGGAAGGAGCTGCTAGAGCTAGCGGAGCGGGCATTGTCTTATGGCAGCATGCTTGGCTCCATCTCTGCGACTTTCTGGAACCCTTCAAGGCGTCCTTCGCCAATGCCCCTTTTGAGGGCTCTTTGTTGTTTGGCAAGACCGTCTGCGACATGTTGGTCCAGAGCGAGAAAGACAGGAAGATGTTGTCTGCCGTCGGGATCCGCTTCTCGGCTCCCCAGAGGTCCTTTTCCCGGAACCAAAGGGGACAAAAAAAGATGTGGTTCCGGAAATCTCAACAGTCCCGTTTCGCTCTGGACCCCTCGTCCTTCAGAGGCAGAGGAGGACAGGGTAGATGCTGGCCCAGAGGCAGAGGGGGACCGAAGAATTTCGGGTTGAGAGAACCTTTTTTGGATCAGCCCGCACAGCAGCCCTGAAAGGTTAGCCAACTGCTCCACTCTGGAGGCAGTCAGGGTGCATTTCTCGATGCATCTAGCAGTTTGGATATGATTTGAAGCACCCAGCGATCCATTGTAATGGACTCCCAGAGGTTACACTATCCCCTTTCTGAATCTCCCTCTCAGACCCCGGAGCCTCCCCAATGTCCCACCGAATCAAAGGGAGGCAGCAGCCACAGAAATAAAGCATCTGCTAGAAAAAAGAGCAATCCAGCCCATCCCCCAAGATCAATCTAGATCAGGCTTTTACTCCAGGTTCTTTCTGGTGCCAAAAAAGATGGGGGACTTAAGACCAATCCTCGACCTGTCCACTCTAAACCTGTCGGTTGCCAAAGAAAAGTTCCGGATGGTCACCATTCAATCCATTCTCCCACTCCTGCAGGAGAATGACTGGATGTGCTCTATAGACCTCAAGGATGCATACTACCACATTTTGATGGACAGATGATCCAGAAGGTTTCTCCACTTCTGGCTGGGAGCCAGCCACTATCAGTTCAGGGTCCTCCCCTTTGGTCTCACCACAGCCCCCAGGGTGTTCACCAAGGTTATGGCAGTTGTAGCAGCCCACCTGAGGCTTCAGGGAATACAGGTCTTTCCGCACCTAGACGACTGGCTCCTGACCGCCCCCACCAGGCATCTACTAAGTTCAGCCAGGGATTACTTCCTTCACTTGGCCTCTCATCTGGGAATCTCAATCAATCTCAAGAAATCCTCCCTTCAACCAACTGAAATCTTGGATTTTGTAGGGGCCAAGATAGACACAAACCTGTTGAGGGTCTTCCTAACTCCAGACAGGCTTTGAACTTTGACACTCCACATGCTGGCCCTCCTACAATCCTCGGCTCCTCCAGTGGAACTGGTCCTGAGGGTGTTAGATTCCATGGCTGCAGCCATCAATCTGTCACCCCTAGCTCGTCTAAACATGAGGGTCCTACAATGGACCTTGTATATATATATATACACACACACACACACACACACACACACACACACACACACACACAATCAGTAATCACACATACAGGCCAGT
Source organism: Protopterus annectens (assembly GCF_019279795.1). Lineage (NCBI taxonomy): Eukaryota > Metazoa > Chordata > Ceratodontiformes > Protopteridae > Protopterus > Protopterus annectens. The sequence continues at coordinate 872,074,679 of NC_056733.1, forward strand.
CTAACCAACCATATATTCACTTCTATACTTGCTCTCTGCAAATCAAACTCCTACTCACAATTCTCTACTTCCTCTATTTCCCTAATCCTAAATTTGTACACTATCTACCTTTCTTCTTCCCCATCCACTCTCATAATGCATAACACTTCTAAAACTCTTAAGCTCCATACTCTCCACAAACCACTCATTCCTCCAACTCACAACCCCAAATAATTTACATCCCACTCAAGCATACATACCTCTGACAATCATTTAATTACAACCCTATAATCCTTCCCTTTAGTCTTAACCATTACATCATAAACTCACTCTTAAGCACCACCCATCACTTCTGCTCTTGTTTAACTCCAGACCCTCAGTCATGTCAAATTCACTACTCACCATTTTACCCTTGCTGGATCCTAGCTCACTTCACCTCCTCCCATCTCTTTCTCAGAACAATACACAGTCATCATCACTCTACTACTATTCCTACACTCCCAACAAACACAACTCAACAACTGCACATAGAGTGACATATCAATTGCTTCTTCCCTCATCTGATCAACTTATATTTACATGTGTAAATACAACCTACACATTCATAGCAAAATTAATTTGAAACCTGCCCCCCCAAAAAGATAAACTTATTTACTTCCCAACACCTATCTCCCCTACAATTAAATCTAAGCTGGGATACACACCCTACTCCAGGTCCTACAAAATATTCCCAAACACAGCAATAAACAGCACCCCCATCTAACACCACATATGTTCTCTCACACAAATGCTGTACTCTTGACATGTACCATATTAACATCAACGGTATATGTGACAAAATTGCAGAATCCATGCCTGGCTGACTTTACAGTTCCCCTGGTATAGTGGTAATCACAGAAACATGGCTAAGGCCAGAAAAAAAAGACAATGAAATCTTAGTCCCTGGTTATGATATTCTAAAAGCTGATAGAACAAACAGGAGAGCAGGTGGAGTAACCATTATTTATAATAATACTCTCCAACTAACATACTCCCCCTAAAACTGTCCCCAATTCAACAACACAGAAGTCCTTATTACATACCTCAAACTAAACCAAGAAAAAGCATTGATCATCACAGGCATAAATTGCTCCAGGTAAAAATATTAATACAGCAGAAAACTGGGCCTCTTCAAATCTCCAACAAGAAAGAATATTCTTTGTGTCGTCAATATCAGTTGGCTCACTATCACCTCAGATAACCCTCAGATACTATAAACCTTTATGGCATGACTAAATTGATCACCAAAGCCATCCACTACAATAAAATAGTGATAAAGGACAGCAGACAAATATCATATTCTGGCCACCTATCAAACTCACTAAATGACCATCTCATTATATTCACTGTCAGAAACCAAACTAAAATTCACAGACAACACCTCACTACATCATTCTGCTGTCTATCCCATTTCAAGTTAGATTTACTGATCATCTACCAAAACTGGAACAAATTTATATACCTTCCTGTAGAAAAAAACAAAAACAGCATGTGTCTGTAAAGCCTATAAAAGTAACCAACTGAAAAAATATACCAAATTAGGCTCATGTAGTGTACCCAAAAAACACACCCAGCTATGTCCCATTGAATAAATTCTCCAAAATGAATGGGCTTGGAGAGTAATATTAAAAAAGAAATTTAATGAACACAATACATAGGTTAAGTGTTTTCTTCTTTTGAAATACCGGACTTCATCAGAACTTTGTTAGTTGAAAAACATGTACATTTAAATATATTATTAAAATGTACCACATGTATAACTTCACCCAATCATACATCACATTCAATTAAAATCATAAGTAGCATTAATAATTAGAATAATCATTATTAAAATGCACTCTGTTATGAAATTACAAACTGATTTAACCATATAGTATAAATACTTAAACCAAGTGTTGAGAAAAAAAACTATTTACAAAAATCTTTACACATCTCTGGCTCTCAGCTTTAAAATTTGAGCTATACATAGTGGGTAATTTAATCCTAGACCATGAGTTGTACCTAGCCTTAGTTGCTAGATGAGTTCCCTTTGTTCTAACATAGTCTCCCAAGATCCACCTCTCAGATCTTGAGGTACTGCTTCCAAAAGTCCAAACAGAAATTTTGAAGTCTTACACGCAATAGAACAGTAGTAAAGTTGTTTCTCAAAACAGTGTATACATGCTCATAGATTATTTTCCTAAGTTGTCTTTCTGTCTTTCCAATTTAGAACTTGAACTTATTTGTCAAGGTGCTATGTAGAATACCCCTTTGGTGGCACAATTGACACTTGTTATCAGCATCTTGTGGGGAAACTTGTCAAATGTTATAGCCTGTTTAAATTTAAAGTTTAAACATGTTTAATAATAAATAAAAAAAGAACATGAAAATATCAAATATCTATTTACAGTAACCACCAGAGTTTCAATCACAGGAAATATTAAAATAACACAGACAAATAGATTCACGCAGATACAGAAAAACAGTACTTAACTAATCTCACTATATTTTCCTGACTGATCTAAAATTACTATTCCCTGGTCACTTAGTAAGCAAGCAAAGATGAAGTAGGTGAGGGTTCCTTCCTTGTCAGGTTCCAAGAAAAGAGTTAAGTCTTACCTAATACTAAAATATCATTTTTAGTGATGGATTACAGAAAGACATCACATGCATCTGGTCATCTGATTTCTGGTTCCCATGCCAGTCCCCCTTGGCTAGAAGTTGTCAGGATTTAGCACATATATGTCAATAATGCACACACAGAGAGCCTTGCTAGGATTTGCTGCAGCTCCTGGAAGTTGTAAAACAATTTCAAACTTCTACCCTTCTAGAGTAGCAATTAGTTCACTGCTAATGACACTACAGAAGGCTTCCTAATACTTGTTTTCCCAGACATTTTGTTTCTGGCTGCAATCAGAACTGTAAGATACAAACTATATGGCCTAAATTCAGTATTTAAATTTCTTACAAATTTTCAAAGTTAACTAGAGCTGAGCTTAACCTCTTCTCTTCCAGTATTCTCTGTTACAATGTATACATTTAATCAGCTACAATACAGTATAGTCTGATATATATATATTTCTTTTCTGTCCAGAAGGGCACAGTGTTGATACATTTATAACACAAGCAACTTTACAAACAGATTTTTTAAAACAAGCATCTGTACAAATCAGTTTGATATACAAATGAGATATAATACTATACAAAATCCCAGCTAGTTGTGCTGGCATATGTTACACATCCACTGCCCTACTTCCCTTGGCATAGCTGGCAATACCCCACATCTTCACATTACTGTAACCAGTTAAGCTCTGTCTAACCTTCTCCTTCCAACCATTCTCCACAACAACCATTAAAAGATTAGTCTAAAAGATAAAGATTATTTCTCTAGCTCCAGACAATCTCCCATATAAATATATTAAACTAGCAGCTGATGCAATAGCCTAGCCAATATCCATTTTAATAAACAACTCTGTCAAAGAATCCTATGTGGCTTTAGTGTGGAAAAATGATACATCCTACTCCTTCACAAAGGAAAAAACTCTGCTGATATGACTAACTATAGAGGAGTAGCAAGATTACCCTTCCACTATCCAAAATCCTAGCTATTATATTATATTACAAAATCCATTCTTCTATCCCCATCCCAACAGGATTTCCAGCTCTGTCATAGTACCACCACAACATGCTTAACTTTATCAGCTCTGTCAACATGAACAGAAGTGACAGGAATTCTGTAGCAGCCCATTTCCTTGTCTTGTCCAACACCATGTCACATCACATTCAGTTACAGAAACATTCTTACTTAGGACTAAATTACTATCCTCTGGCAACAGACCTCAAGCTGTTAGATGGCAAAATAACTGTCCTCTTATCTGCCCATGACAATTGGTATCCCAAGGCTCAATACTTGGCCCCAATTTTATTTATCAACAACCTCTGCACAATAACCAAATATGCTTCTCTAATTCAGTATGCTGATGCCTCCATGTTGGTTCCTTCAGCTAAAAGCCCAGAAAATCTGTAGAGACCTGGCAAACTAAATCACATTTATTTCTTAAACCCCCAAAAAGCTACACATACACAAAACAATTCTTTCTGTATTACCTTTACTGACAATACAAAAATCAAGCATGTCCTCCACACCAAATTGCTAGGCATATATGTAGACAAAAATCTAAGATTTGACTATCACATTCAGCAAAAAAATAAAAGTAAGGCTAAACCTTTCCCAGCTAATTCTGCAAGAAAAAAGTATTTCATCCTCCCGCCTTATGCCCGCATTCCTCTACTCCATCTCTATCTACACACCTTCTCTGCCTAATCTAACCACATCACTTCTTCTAGATTACTTTACTCTGCTGGCAAACTCCTTCAAATCACCAAATCAAATACTTCACCAGGAGATTCTCCTTTCTCTACCACCATCTCCAATCATTGGCACTCCATTCAATAATCTTTGTGCCAGGAACACATACTAGGCCTCCTTCAAAGCACAGCTAAAATCTTACTGATCTTCCCACCCTCCTGTTTATGAAAACATATAAATTATGAACAAAAACTATAAATGAAACACTATATAACTATTTCTTCTTCTCTGTCTGTACCTTCCTTTCCCAAACTCTTCCCCCTTATAAATTGAACTAACACATTATTATTAATATTACTATTGCAGTTATTTCTCTTTCCTTTTAAGCCATGATTGTTATTTAATAACTGTTGCTGATGTCTTTACATATTTGCATAGTACTATGTTTAATTTTTATCCCAATTCTGCTGTATTTGTCTTAAGAATACAACATATATGTCAATGAAACTATCCTGAAAATTTTAAATATTAAAGTGATATGTCAATGAAATGGTCATTATGAAACACTTGTGCAATGCAACAACAGCTACAAGGAGTTACAACAGAGGCAGGTGTTTCATTTGTACATGAGCTTTGTGTTTCTCATCCAAATTAGTTAAGTTCCTGTTTAGCCTAAAACAATGGAAAAGATAGCTGAAATTTAAAAGCTAGGCAATACAAATAGTGTCAGAGTTTCATATTCAGCAAACAAGGATGAGTGATTTTGGAAACATTTTAAATTAATCATTGACAACAAGCATGTACTGTTCTATGTTTGAGATGAAAAACAGCTCTTGCATAGAAATCACCTGATGAAACAAATGATTTATGTGCTCAGTTAGACTACTGTGCAAACCAATCTCCATTAAGTAAGTTTACTGTATCACCTGGCTTTTCATTGTCTAATGAATCAAGAGCACTGCATAGACATGTGAAATCCGAAGTTGCAGACACTATAGTTGCCGTGTGCATAAAAGATATTAGGCCTTTCTTAAATGTGAATGATGATGAATTTAGGGATTTGGTAGTTACACTTATCTGTCTCTTGTTGTTAAATACAGGAATGTCACCCTTGACCAAGTCATACCACCTCCTTCATCTGTATCCCATCACCTTACTTATGTTATAGGAAAAGAACAGATTCTTCTTTCTTCTATCTTTATTACTTGAGTCTGGAGTTACTATAGACATGTGGATATGTGTTCAAAGGAATCACAGCTACATAACTATCTATGTAACATACTACTCCAAATTAAACAATCCTGACAATCTTGAAGTTAGTAGTTGAGGAACTGTCAGCTCTAGGTGTGGCACATCTAACAGGGGGCCCTTCCATGCTGGGTGGGAGGAAAGGCAAAACAAAGAGAAAAGGGAACAGATGCCATAACAGAGAAGAAAGACATCTAGAGGTAACTGACTCCTCTCAGAATGGATAAATCACAAAAGCCAGATGGCCTCTTTCCCAGAGACCTTAGAAATGTGGCTAGTGTGTTGGCAGAACCCATAATGGAGATCATCAGTAGATGACTGGTTAGTGCAGAAGTTCCAGAAAACTGGAAGACAGTGCTTGTGATACCTTTATAACTGTACCAGTGATCACTTTTGTGGCTCTGCTCGACAGGGGCACAGGAAATTAACTTTCTTGGGTGGCGTAAGCCAGGGAACCTTGTTGGCTAGGCTTACTTAGGCTCTTAGGCCGATAACATAGTACCTATCTATGAACCTATGAACCTATAAGCAAGACCTTAGAGTCTGTCCTCCACTGGAGGCTGGTAGGGAAACTGAAGTGGTAAGGAGTGCAGGACGAAGACTAAGGATCTGAATAGCTACATATTTAAATGGTAGGATAGAAGGTTGTGCTGAGGGGCACTGCCAGGAATTAGTGAATTGTCCATTATCCAGTTCTCTTTAGTGTGTTTATCTCAGGCATATGTGAGGGCATAGAGAAAAGGATTAACCTCTTTGATGATGAAACAAAGATAAGTACAGCACTGCAGGGTGTATATGGTGGGGAGTCTAGCAAAATATATGGAAAGACTGAATAAAAAAGGGCAGATAAGGTGGCATTTGAGGTACACTGTAAACAAATCCAAAGTATGCATCTCACAACCTGTAAGTGTAAGAAATCTAGACAAAGCCAAAAATAACGGGGGGACAAATGCTCTTACAAGCTTAGAAAGTTGATACACTAAAAGGTTTTGCATTAGCATGCATTTTCAGAAGGATATGAAGTCTGGACCTCAAATATATGCTATCCTTTAATGCCATCAGTCCTCAATGATTTGCCAGAAAACTACATATTTTATGAGGGACAGACCAAAATAAGAGTAAAAAATCTGGACAGTCCATGAAAATCTGTACAGTTAGATGTCTGGCAAAGTACTGTAGTCACAACAACCCCAATGTGAACTATCAGTTAAAAGGAGTGGAACTGATAGCATCAGTGGAAAAGAATGTTGGGTGTTGATCATGCCTGGATTAGACCTCTGTGAGCAGAGTGGGAGGACAGTGGTAGGATCAAACAGAATGACGAGGTGTATTCTCAAAAGCAGGTTCCAGAAATAAAGAGGCAATGTTTCATCTGTTGGGGCCTCTGTCAGACCATGCCTTGAGTACTGCATACTGTTTTCAGGGCTTTAGAAGGAAAAATATATCAAGATGCTGTGGGGTGGCACAGTGGATACTGTTGTTGCCTCACAGCAAGAGGTTCCCCGGTTTGATTCTCAGCTGGGGTGCCTTCTGTGCGAAGTCTGCATGTCCTGCCTGTGTTCACTTGGGTTTCCTCAATACATACCTCTTAGCACAGAAAATCTAAACAAAACAGGGGGGAACAAAGCCCTAAAAATTGGGATACATTTTAAATATTGCTCTCACAGACTTGGAAAGTTGCTAGAATAAAATATTTTGTGTTACTTTGCATTTTCTGAAGGATATGAAGTCTGAAACTCAAATGCCTGTCATTATTTATTGAAATCAGTCCTCACTGATTTGCTACAAAAATCCAGAAAATGACAAATTTTATGAGCAATAGACTAAAAGATATGAGGCAAAAATCTGGACATTCTGAAAAAAACTGGGCAGTTGAGAGGTATGCCTCCGGGTGCTCCAGTTTCCTTCCACATTACAAAGACATGCAGTAAGTAGATTGGACACTCTAAATTGGCCATAGGTATGAGTGTGCGCGCAAGTGTGCAGTGTGGAAGAACTACTGTGGCAGGGCTAGCCAACTAGTGGTGTAAACCTTGGCTCTAGATGATTGCCCCCTGTTGAAGTGACAACCTCACCCCATGTGCAGAAATGAGAAAAAGGGGTTGTGGATGGTGTGATTTAGAGGAAAGATACCAAAAAAGGGAGAGGGGAAGGCATATGACCAAGGCTAGAGAAGTTAGAGGTCTTCTCACTTGAAACCAGGAGAGACAGGGGAACTTGATGTTGGTACATAAGGTCATGTGAGGGATATGTGACAGGTTCTTTTCTAAACAGGAAGGAGACAGGAGGAAGAGATCATGAACTGTTAGAATGGAGCATCAGAATGGGTGGTGAAGATGGAATCCACAGTGGCATTTAAGATGCATGGAGCCTATTTCTTTCCTTTATTTTTATTTATCATTTGTTTACCGGGATAGCCTGACTGGGAGATAAGCCATTTTCAGCTGAGGCCTGGGGAGAAAATCTCCAGAGACAATTGAAAAAAATTTACAGAAAAAAGAACATACACATCATAACAGGATGTATAATTACAAGGAGTAAAACTGATTAAAAAGAAAGTAAATTGAGTTATGTAGTTAAAAAGATTAAATTGTTTGTTAAAGGCAAGTAATTAATAAACCATAAATTCAACAACTTGAAAGTTATGTACAACTGCAAAGTGAAAGTACAGACATGAGGGAAATAAATAAAATGAAGAGAAATAAGAAATAAGTGGAGAGAAGACACAGGAGGAGAGAAGGTTGAATAAAGGAGAGGAAAGGAGGAAAGGAAAGGAGGAAGAAAGAAAAACAAGAGGGAGAGGTAGGCCAGAGAAGAGAAGGAGGTTTAGAAGAAGCAGAAAAGGATGAATTGTTTTATAAGGGAAAGGAGGGAAGGGGGGGGTAATGGAAAGTGGAAAACTACATAAGGCAGTTGCAGAAGGAGTAAAGGGAAGTGTAGGTTGGGGGTGTAGACTGATGAAGGCAGAACAGGTAGGCTTAATGTCTCCTAGTGAGTAATATTTTATGAAGGTATTTGCTCAGGGCATTTTAGAGTCAGCAATATGGCTTAAACCATAAACTCAAAAAAAAAAAACCTATGTCAAGGGGTGTTACAAAATTTGGAATGACTGTGCTTCAGGGGATCCAGTAACTGTCCATCTTACAGGGATCACAGCTTTTACTGCTCGGGATTCTATCCAGATGTATTGATTTACTGTTGCACAGAACCTCACTGAAGTAAGGCAGTACAGTTGTGCAAGGTATTCAGAATAACAGTAGATCTTTGAGGAGAATTTACTATAAAAATAAAGCTTCCCCTCCTTCCTTCCCCTTGTTGGTTGTCAATGTACAATGTTATTATTGTCTTAGTCATCCTTTGCATTATACATATTTTCATTGTTCCTGTTGCTGCTAAAATTACCTTCAGCTACTGACTACAAAAAGGGCACTATAGTCTGTCTGCCACAAACTGACATCTCCCTGCAGATGTATTAGCATTGAAGAACTGAAAAGCGAGCGTGCCAATACTGGTTTTGTATAGGAGTCCTTCCCCATCTATCAGTAGATTCATTAGTCAGAGACCAGCATTCACCTTTTACAGGTATGGATGTTTTGAAAGAATAGATAGGCGTGCACATCTCTGCTAGTGAGTAAATCCAAATTTCATTATTTACAGTGACCTCTCCTCAAAGAACTACTGTTGTCGTGTGTGTATGCAAATAACTCTGCTTCAGCCTGATAGGTTGCAAAACTGACTCTTTTTGCATGACCTTGTTTCCTTTAGTAAATCATACCCATTGTTGGCGACAAGAGAGATTCATTTGCATGTCCCTTTCTGTCACTGTTGAAATTAACATGCTGCTGATGATTCATTTATATACGTGCATTGCCACTCCAATATGCCAAAGTACTTCACAAGCACTTCTTATTAACAGCTCTGTACTATATTTCACGCACTCTCTATCTCAAATGCGTCGCAGAAACATAATTTTATGGCATACTGTAATGATCTCAGGAGTATGTGGCAGCAGACGTGTACCAGAAACATCCTGCATATAGCCACAGACATTTTTAGCTATTTTTATATTTTTGAAACTTAAAGACACTGCAAACATTACTTATGCCACAGCTCTTCAGATCATGTGCATGAATGCCAGAATTATCGTGAAGTCTAATTATCATCATCCTGATTTTACAGCAGAATTATGAAGTGGGCTTGCAGTATTAAAGCTTACTCAACAAATGTTCAGCCAAGTTTCAACATTCTCATGTTTTATTTTTCAAAAAGGAAGGAAACATAAAATTAGCTGACCACCAGATAATCCATTTTTTATCTTCAGGAATCAGAGACAGCAATACTTAAGTGCTCAAATTAGAATGACACACTACACATGAAAGGAAGACATTTACAGGACCGTTTTGTGCTAATTACAGCAACATTTGATAAGAATGAAAGCCATCACACACAGAGGATAACCATTTTCAGCTAAGTGACAAATTTATTTATATCATAGGTTGCTCTGATTAGCATAAGCTATTTCTAAAAATATCCTTTATTCACTTATAACGGTCATTCCTACTCCAAGTACCATCACCAAGATCCATGTTAGGGTTGCCACCTTTTCAAATGCCCAATGTCGCACATTTTTTTACAGAAATGTGAGATTTATAGGACAAATTATAGTGGCAACCAGTGCAAAGACCTGAACTTCATTACTTTTTTTTTTTGCTAAAATAAAAGCTTACTCTTGTAGAATTTGAGTAATTTCTATTGTTTCATATTACATTAAGGTTTATAGGCAAATACTAGGCTAGTTGCCCTTGTGGGACATTTTAAACTTGTCAGTTTACTTTTCAAAGATGAAAATCAAACCCTGTACCTTGGGACTACAAGGTGAACACCTTTTTTAAACACCTTTATTAAATTTCACTTGTGACACAGGCAAATTTACACCTTAACTATTAAACCAACCCTCACCCCCCTTTCAGAAGTTTCAGATATTTCAGATACAAAATAATTGTTTTATACAACTATAAGAGCAAACCTAAAAAATGCTGTAAAATTGCAGGATATTTGACATTTTTGCATTTTTTTGCAGAATGTAACTAACAAAATAAGGACTGTCCTAAGTAAAGAATCCAAGTACAAGACAGGAATATTACCTACTTTTTCAGCAGGCTGTAAAAGCTACACGTTTATTTGCTGATCTCTATCTGCCTGTCCTGTCTCAGGCAACTGCATCATTCCTGTTTTTCTCAGCAAATTATACCCTGACAAAGGCACTTTTGACATGCAGTTTATTCTAAGCTGGAACTTCCCTTTAAGGTGATACATAAGCATAGGGGTGACTGACCCTTGTTCTGAAGGGCTCGTTCTTCTGCGTGTCCACTAATTCTGTGCAGCAGTTTTCCCCAAGAAATATAATTACCCGAGACCTTTACTGGCATACCTTTCAACTGTCAGGATTTTTGCAGAATGTCCAGATTTTTGCCTCATTTTGTTGGCCTGTTTGTCATAAAAGTTGTGAGTTTTTGGCATATCACTGAGGACTGAGGTCACTAAGTTTCAGATTCTATATCCCTCAGAAATTGCATGCTAATGCAAAATTTGTTACTCTTAACAACTTTATGTTTGTAAGAGCAATATTTCAAATCTGCCCCTATTTGTAGAGCCCCCCCCCATTAATGTTGGCTCTGTACAGATTTCTTGTGCTAAGAGGTTGAGAAGTATGCTGCTTGGCTGTTTATTAGCATGTCTCACTGAGACATTTCCGGAGTTGTCAACATATAATCTGAATGCTGTGCCTTTGTTTCCAGGCTTAACCACTCTGCCAATTAATCTACCTTTTCATCTTCTGATTTCGTGCCTTTATATTAACATGCATCTGCTGATCCCTTGGAGATGTGCTGGTCCCTCGCATTCGTGGGAGCAGAGGCAAACAGTCACCAGTCCCTTGCATTCATGGGAGCAGAGACAAACAGTCACCAGTCCCTAGCATTCATGGGAGCAGAGGCAAACAGTCACCAGTCCCTCGCATTCATGGGAGCACAGGCAAACCATCACCACGCAGCACTGCAGCATGTTCTTTAAATAGTTCTCCTTCTGAGATGGTGTTAATTTCTTCTTCATCCACTTGTCATCAGGAAATTCCTGTGAAAAACATGTACACCACATCCTGGTACAGTCTACTGGGGCCATTTTACACCCACACATTAGTTATTTATTTTTCATTCGGTCTTGTAAGCCATGACCCTGTCTCTCCTGTCCTTCATCCTTCCAGTCACAGGAGTGTTAATTCTTTGGTATGTTCCCACATGGATTCTGTCATGTAGCACATTTTCAATACCCCCTCAAGGGTAGAATTACTTGCAAAAAATGTTCAGCTACAGATGGCATAGGGGTGAAGCTGGGAAATATGTACTACAGTGGATAGGAGTATTAAAGCTCATTCTCTGTGCACTCCCCACACCCTTCTCTGCATTTTGCTCCCTTTTGCATTCTTTCAGACTGATTTGTTGGTAACAGACTAGATTTCTGTGACTGCATGGCACTGAGAGCTACACAGTTGCAGCAGAGTAGTATTTTGCCTATAGTCACATGACAGGAGATAGTACAGGGTGACAGAATAAGATGGCACGCTGCAGTGTACCATGTGATTACAGGGCTCTACAATAAATGCAATCACTTCATTTAAAGGGAAAGGGATGGATTATGCAATGTGGCTGGTATAAAAGGTGCATCCTGCCCGGAGACATAACAGGAAGCAAAGTATTTCCTAACTTCTGACAGGCACCAAGATACAACCTTCCTTGTCCCATGAGAGAAAATATGCTAAGATAAACTGGTCTTGAAACAGAAGGAACAGTAAGATGGACTACGCCATGCAGCGGAAAGGGCGCAAGGCCAGTTTGAAGTGTCTGCCACATTATTACCATTTCCTTGCACATCACTCTGTGCTGTCATAAACAAGGTCTGCAGCACATAATCAATCAGCAGCCTTGCTGTTTGACAGTGTTGGTGAATGATGTCTATTCACTGTCAGTGTTTGGTGTGGGGAAAAAAGATGTCTATCAGCTGTATAGGATTACCGAAGTATGCACAAAGCATGTTTGAACCTGAGAAGGTAGCTTGCAGTCCTATGCAGAGTTCAAAGGGCTGTCCATCTCTCTACACTTATTATTTATGGTGCTGTGTAATTAAAGCCTTTTGTGGTCTCTGTGATGCAGACAAAGCGTGCTCCCCTAGAAACAGCAGCAGTGTGCTGGCATTTGCTACCCTTACAAAGCTGAAGAGGACATGTTTTATTCTCTAACTCTCTCTGCACACATACTCTATATAGTTTTTAATAAGTATATTGAAAAGTGCAAGTCACTTCTTAGATAGTTCCATACCTCTCAACCTCTTAGAGCAAGCAATCTCAACAAAACCATAAATAATGGGGAAAAAGGCTCAAAAATAGGGACAGTTTTTAAATAATGTTTTTACAAAGAAAGTTGATAGAATAACAGGTTTTTCATTAGCATGAATTTTCTGAAAGGTAGAAAGTCTGAATCTCAAATGTCTGTCATTATTTTCTGACTTCACTCCTTAGTGATTTGCCAGTGATTCACCAGAAAACCACAATTTTAAGAGAAACAGATCGAAAATAAGAGGCAAAATTCTGGGCATTCTTTGAAAATCTATACAGATGAGTGGTATGGATCCATGCATAGTGAGGGTGAGAACAGAGTCAGCTAACAAATATATAAAATGAAAGGTTCTTTGAAAGGTTAAAATCAGCTGAGCTGAGTACCAGCAGCATTCAAAGCTTACTCACGGCCTTTAACTGACACGTTTAAAGGTTAACCTGTTTTTTTAGACTAGTCATTTACTTCATTGGCAGTTTGTAAGTATGTAATGGAAAAAACAAAAAGACTTTGCAGTAAGCTGTGTTGCTTCTAGATGGTAATATGTGAAAGTACTGAGTCTGGAACCAGAACCTGTCTGACATTTCACTCCCTGTAAAATCATTATAAATGCATTAGCATGCAGTTACCAGAAAAGTCAAAAATGCAGATTTAAGAGCTTAATTGCTGTCTCTGCTCATTCACTGACTGGGAGGTTCTTCAGAAAACTTCAGGGATATTCTGGAGTTCTAGTCCCAGACAGGGCCTGCAAAGATAGAGACAGCTCATTTGTCATTTTGGGCACTAGCTCATATATGACACACTGTAAGCCTTGCCTTTCTCTCACTTGTATGATGGCTGGAGGGGCATAATTAGAGACTGGGGTCTGGAACAATGGAGCTGCAGGACAGCCTTAACAAGATTGCCCCCCCTTCCCATTCCAGGGTAAAGCACTATGCACTCCTAGTGGAAGCTGTAACACTAGAAGTTAGGGGGTAGAGATGCTTGTGTTAGTCTCAGTAAATGTGAAAGTAGTACCATTTTGCATGATAGTGTGTACTTGGAGGTGGGCATGGTACCATTCTGCATGATAGTGTGTACTCTTATATAATCTGTTGTGCGTGTATTTTAACCGATTTTATAACCACTATAAAACATATTACTTATTTTCTCTCACTGTCATTTCCTTTACTATCTTTTTTGTCTTTCATACTCCTTAACCCACAAAACTGCATCTCCTATTTCTTCATTTATTCCACTGTTTCCATTCATCAAAGGAGAAAGGAGAGGAAGATGAGACAAAAGGTGGGGATCAGGTAACCATGTAGTGACACACACACACACACACACACACACACACACACACACACACACACACACACACACACACACACACACACACACACACACACACACACACACACACACACACAGAATCCAGTTACAGCACAGCATACTGCTTGTTAGCTCCTCGGCACATTCATTGCTTGCAATGTCACCTAACCTTCACCAGGTGTCACTTATGTAGTATGGATACTGAAATCTGCTGTTCAGTCCCATCTTCCCCCATTCAGGCCCTATAGTGCGGGGGCTCAGTAACTGAACCCCTCACTAGGCCTGCAATCCGAGCTTCCTCTGTGCCACAGAATCAGTTTGTTCATTGTAATTTTTCCCCTAAGTAATTATTAGGTGAACACAAAATAAAAAATACCATTTAGTCTGTTGTGAAGTTTACTCAAATGTGTTATATTTACCCTAGTCTGACATTCATACCATAACTGACTGTCAGCAACAGTGCAACCGTTCTGCATCAAATGATTGTACATATCTTCAGCTTAATTGCTTCACTGGCTTCCATAGCTACCAAAGAGAGAGAAACAAAGCATCCATCCAGTCACCCGCAAAACAGAAGGGATCATCAGCTTTAGGTCTCTAAAAATTAACTAAGGGCTTTTCATCCAGAAAAAAGGAGGTCATTGTCCCACTGTACTCATCCCTCATTAGACCCATTATAGAATACAATGCCCCGTTTGGTATGTAGCTCTCAAGACATCTGCAACAACTGGAAAGGCCACATAAATACCTCACTAAAAGAATCACAGGCCTACAGCAGATGCCCTACGCTGACCGCCTTAAAAAACTCCAGCTATACTCTGTCGCATATCGTCTACTCAGAGGCGATCTTTGCTTAACATACAAGGCCATGTCAAACCCAGAGCTGTTGGACATGCTACACTTAAAGAAATCCTAATCCCTCAGAGCCACACGCTCCAGGGATCTAAACCTTGTCATCACAATAAACAAAACATGCTGGAGGGATAGGTTCCTGACCCAGAGACTCCCCAGACTCTGGAATAGATTGCCCATACATGTCAAGCAGAGTGCCTCTTTGGTCCTCTTCAAAAGGAACCTTGATGATTGGATGGGAGAAAGGAAATTCACCCCGGGGATCAAGTCAGTCGGCCTGCTAGACAGGGGTCCAGGGAAGTAAATAGTGTGGGAAGAAATAGCCAGGGAATTGTTATGGCTAGGCTTGTATAGGCCCTAGGGCTGATAGCCTAGTACCAACCTATGAACCTATAAAGATGAGGTGTTTCACTGGATTTAGAACATAGGAAGACCCATGCAAATATTTATTTATGTTTCTGTGGTAAGGCAAAAAAGGAATTAGCTGTATAGTCAGCAAGTGACTGTCAGCTTAAATTCTATACATATAACTGCACGCCAGAATTTTCTAACAGCTATGCATATGATAAGCAGTGACAGTTAATTGGGTTCAACACTGGACTCTACAAATTCTTCCAAAATGTGCCAAGGAGTAGAGCCAGTACACAGGAAACCAAGTCGAACCAATTTTAATAAGCCAGTTTTAGCGCTTTCGTCAGAGTGCATCCACAGCACAGACTTCTTCAGAACCCTATTTGGTTCCCAGTTTGTGAATAATTCTTCCACAATTTACTCTCCCTAAAAGTTCAGGTGGTCAACATACTTTGTTTTCCTGTTCTTTTATTTAACAAAGACAAATTCTATACTACAAAAGTCTCTTGAGTCTTCTGTTTTGAAGCCTAGGTTCACCATTTGGATTCTAATACCCAATACAGCAAATAGTTTTGCTCTCTTACCCTTTTGAGTGCAAAAAGGTTAAGCTACACACTCTTTCTTTCTATCTATCTATGGTAAGCAGACGCGAGACTGAAGGTCGTTTTTCTGCTATGACCTGCTGTAGTAGTAATATAAAGGGCAAGATTAAAAACCAAACATTAATGACAAAACTTTGCACAACAGTGAGTAGAATACATGCATACATATAAACTACATATATAAAAGCAAACAGTATACAGGACATGTTACTTTATAAACAGCAACAAAAAATTCCCATTGCAGCATAGCAATATGCTGATGGCTGCGGTGGTGCAGCGGTTAGTGTTGTCGACTCACAGCAAGAGGCTCTCCAGTTCCCTTCTCGGCTGGAGTGCCTTCTGTGTGGAGTCTGCATGTCCTCCCTGGGGTCGAGTGAGCTTTAAATACATGCAGGTAGGTGGATGTGTGTGTGCACTGGGCTGGCAACTTGACACTTTAAAAACTCCACTGCCAATCAATCTGCAGACCAGTGATCTACTGTGCTTACCCCTAACCGGGAAAAGCCGAAAGACATTACTTTTGCAGCATAACAATATGCTAGATTCAAAATGCTGACAACTAAGACAATCTAGTAAGATATGCTGCTTAGGCAGTTACATGTTGTTACATGCAAAGCCAGCAGAATGAAAAGCCTTGGGTTTAAATGTACAAAATGGACAGCATTTCTTAGAAACACTAGCAGATCATTCCACATTTTGAAAGCCTACATTAAAACTTACTTTCACTTGATCTTTCTTGTTTCCTCCTTCTTCTTTTGGCTTTTCCCAGTTTGGGGTTGCCACAGTAGATCACCGGTCCGCTCATGATTGGCAGTGGAGTTTTACGGTGTCGAGTTGCCAGCCCGGCGCCCAAACTTCTACAGAAGGCACACACAGGCATGCACTCACACCTAGGGCCAATTTAGAGTGTCCAATCCACCTACAGCATGTCTTTGGGATGTGGGAGGAAACTGGAGCAGAAGGCACAGAAGGCACCCCAGCTGAGGATCGAACCGGAGAACCTCTTGCTGTGAGGCAGAAACGCTAACCACTGCACCACCGTGGCCGCCCGATCTTTCTTGTTTCCTCCAATTGAAAAAATTCTAGAAACCAAAGTAAAATATCTATTTCCTTGTCTGATGTCTGCTTCTCCTTTCTAACCATTGGCCTACCTGATGTCTGCTTATATGAAAGCAGTCCCTCCCCTAGCCAGTTCATGCTGTTGCTCTATTATTCTAATCCTCTTGTATACTTGTAATTGTAATTTATAGTTCCTTTCACTCTAACATGAAATTAAGGTTTTCATCACATAGCTACCTACACTAATTCTTTATCTCTTTTGATCAGTTCATTTCCTTGTTTTACAGTACTTCATATTTCCTCTTTACAATACTACACTTGGTATCTCTCTAGCCTGCTGCTTTTTACATAGGTTCATAGGTTCATAGATTAGAACTAGGCTAACTGCCCTTGTGAGCCATTTTAAGCCTAGCCAATTATCCCTTGTGAGACTCAAACGCTGCACCTTGTGTTTATAAGGCAAACACCTTAGCCATTAGGCCACCCTCCCAATTTCCCCATCCTTGTGAATGTTTCAAATATACTCCTACTATGATACTTAATGCTCTCAGAATATAGCATTTCTATTGGCTCAGAGTTTCCCGTGGCTCTTTTACGTCCCGGCACTTCTCTTATCTCTTCTTTTATCAGTACTGTATTTGCATGATGGCTAACTCACAAGTCCTTTTTCTGATATCTGAATATTAGTATCATAAATTATTCTTCCCAGGCAAGCTTCTTCTCCAGCTCATTGCTTATATCTGTTTTTACACATAAAGCTAGCTTTACTTACTTTAAATGGTGTGCAGCTGGAAGAAGATAGCTTGCATATTAAAACAGCCTTGTACGATCCATACAAATCTGCCTTTTGGCTGCTGCTATCCAGCATGGGCACTTAAATATTAAAGATAAGATACACAGATGTTTAATTCACAGGTGCCGTCTATCTTTCCCCTTCTAGTAATCTTAGAATATAGAACACACAAAAGAGGGCACATGTATGGTAGCAATGCATGCTAATTCTCCTGCCTTTGTGTAACATTGGCATAAAGGAATTGAACGATTTGCCTACTGGCAGGATGTTCCTGTCCTACACAGAAGATGTCACCTTCAGAGGTGATCTCACTCATCCCCTTCATTTCCTGAACAGATCTAGTCATCTTTCAAATACAAATTAAAGGCTAGTCACAGTAGGACATTTTTATCTACTGTATATAAGTCCAGGGGTTTTACTTTTTTTCTGACATTCCTTTAACATTTCTACCAAATCTATGATTTAGTATGGTATGTCACACTAAAACAGTAATCTTGCAGTGCCAGATTTTACTTCATAATTCTAGAATCATGATCCTTCCTGGTACAAATCAATATTAGAGGATTATGGTTTATTAAAACTCAATTTCCCATTTAAAGCATTCATCTTCTATTCCTGTTGTACTATATGATTTTCCCTTTCATGTAGCATTCTACTAATAAAAATTACTGAGTGTTGTTCACCTCATAGTGCCTGATACCTGTTCCCAGACTGACAATTGTGGCATTTATATTGTTTATATAATTTAAACATTTTTTAAATCAGGACTGTGTAATACTGAAGCAAATTAAAGACTAACTTTGACACGGTGAAAATTTTTTGGTAGGCCTTATTCCATACAATTTGACTAGCCCTTTTCCTTAACAGATCATTAAATGGGGACAATTCAGAAAAGAAAGGTGGCACAAAGTGAGAGTAGTAATTTACGGGTCTATATTAGATCAGCGAATGCTTAAACAAGCGAACTCTGATTGATCGAACTTATTTAAGTAAATGTTCAAAATATCGAAGCAAGAGAAACCCGAATTTTTTCCTAGGGAAAGAATTTGGTTGTCCGTTTCTGTTGTTTCAGTATTTTTAGTGCTGTGGTGGAAAGTTACGGGTCAGATTCAGGTAAGTGTGCGATTGTGTGGATGTGAGTGTTAGGGTGGGTTAGGTGAGTTAGGGTTAGGGCGCGGGTTAGGTATGTGTGCGATTGTGTGGACGTGAGGGTTAGGGCAGGTTTAGGTAAGTTAGGGTTAGGGAGCAGGTGAGGTGAGTGTGCGATAGTGACGGAACTTAGGGTTAGTGTTTGGGTTAAGGTAAGTGGATAGTTAGTGGTGTGTGCATAGTTTAGTGTAGGGTTAGGTGTCAGATTTTAGGTGTATGTGTGTGGATTTCTGTTTGTTTGGTGTGCTTGTGTTGTGTGTACGTGTTTTGGATCAGCGATTTTTTTCCCTAGGAAAAAAATCGCTGATCTGACAGTTCGAGATTTTAAGCTTTCACTTACATAAGGTCGATCAATCAGCATTCGCTTTTTTAAGCGTTCGCTGATCTAATATATACTCTAATTTACTAGTCCAATAAATGTGGCATTGTCATCTGTTTTACACTGATAATATCCTTGCAGCCCAAAAAAATCACAGAGACTCTCTTCTAAGGCAGGTTATCACTTTTGTCTATTCAACATATAGGATACAAGCACAGGGCCTATATGGGCCATTTAACTGCTTGCTTAATTAAAAGCTCAGAGATAAATACATAATGTTTAAACCAACCATAGGTTCATAGGTGTGTATTAGACTAATGGGACTGGAGCCTTCACAAGCTTAGCCCATAAAAGTGCACTGGCATTGTGCCACCCAATGTTAGATCCCAGTGCCTCTATCCAGTAGCGCCACTGGAGTGATCCCGAGGGTGAACTTTCTGTTATCCATCCACTCATCGAGCTTTCTATTGAAGATGGCCAGCGAGGTGCTCTGCTTGACATGTATAGGAAGCCTATTCCAGAGCATGGGCAGTCTCTGGGTGATGAACTTGTCCCTCCAGCATGTTCATAGGTTCATAGGTTCATAGGTTCATACTAGGCTATCTGCCCTAGGGCATTTATAAGCCTAGCCAGAGTTGTGTGGCTTTCACCACCCCTTAGGTTGATGAATACTATACCCATTAGTTTGCCGTGCCTCTGTCCAGCAGTGATACAGAGATGATCCCCGGGGTAAACCTACGATCTCCCATCCACTGGTCAAGATTCCTCTTGAACAGAGCCAGCGAGGTGCTCTGTCTCACATGGACCGGGATTCTGTTCCACAGCATAGGGAGTCTCTGGGTGATGAATCTGTCCCTCCAGCACGTCCTATTTATATCCGTGTTGAGGTTTAAGTCTCTTGCTCTTGTGGCTCTGGTGAATTTGGATTTTTTGAGGTGGAGCATGTCCATTAATTCCGGGTTGGACATGGCCTTGTATGTCAGGCACAGGTCACCTCTGAGCAGATGGTATGCGACTGAATAGAGCTGGAGTTTCTTCAGTCGGGCAGCATATGGCATATTTTTGAGCCTTTATCCTTTTGGTGAGGAACTTTTGGGGTCTTTCCAATTGCTGCAGGTGTCGGGTAAGATACATTCGAATGGGGCATTGTACTCAATCATTGGTCTGATAAGTGAAGAGTACAGGGGAACAATGACCTCCCTTGATCTGGATGTGAATCCCTTCATAATCAGGTGGGCAATGTAGAAGGTCCTCCTAACCACTTTGACAATGTGAGTGTCAAAAGAAAGGTTACTGTCAACTTGGGTCCCCAGGTCCCTGATAACCTCTTCTGTGCTTAATGGATTGCCACCTATGTGGTAACTTGGGGTTACTTTGTTTTTACCAAAGGGTATGACTATACATTTTTTGGCGTTTAGCTTAAGGCCATGGCTCTGGCACCAATTATCCGTTTCTATGAGACCTCTCTGAAGGATATCTGTGTCTGATGGATTTTCAACTATGGCCCAGTTTGCAGTCATCTGCAAACTTTGTCAGCCACAATCCTCCTATGTTTGCCTGCACTTCTGAAAAGTAGATGCCGAACAAGAGGGGCCCAGGACTGAGCCCTGTGGGACACCGCTTGTGACCGGCTTGGAGTCTGACATGGCACCAGCAACTCTAACCCTGTGGGCTCTGTCCTTGAGCCAGTTTGCAACCCATCTTGTGACATATGGGTTTACATTTAAGCTGGTGAGCTTTTCTATGATACCCGAGTGGGGTATTGTGTCGAAAGCTTTTGCAAGGTCAAGGTAGGCTGTGTGAACTGCCTTACCCTCATCAATGGCCTTGGTGACTGTTTCAAAAAAGTCGACCAAGTTCAAGAGGCATGATCTGCCCTGTTCTGTTGATTTAGGTAATGAGGTTGAGGTCTCTGGAGTGTGTGATGTGGAAGGATTGGGATTTCTTTAGGTGTAACATTTCTAGCAGGGCTGGGTCAGACATGGCTTTGTAAGTCAAGCAGAGATCGCCTCTAAGTAGATGACAAGAGACAGAGAATAGACTGAAGTTTCTTGAGTCTGTTCATGTAGGACATGTGTTTAAGGCCTAGGATCCTCTTCATGAGGTACTTCTGTGGCATCTCCAGCTGTTGCAGGTGTCTAGCGAGGTACATGCCAAATGGGCCATTATACTCAATATTGAATATTGATTCATTTTTTAAATAATTATATTGTCTCAACAGTCTGTATATTCAGTGGTAGGGAGTTCCAGAGCCTACCAGCTCTTTGGTGGATAAATAATCATTCTATTAATATTTTGGAATGAGACAGAGCAATCATTATATTATTATTCTTTGTGTTTACATTATGGTTTCAAAAATGAACACCCAGTACGAAACCATAATCTCATCTTTAAAGGTTAAAAATCAAATCTCTTCTTAACAGTCTGTATCCAATAGAGTAGAGAGATGTTCTGCTCGACACTTGTAATTTGCCTAGTACATGTTGTCTGACTATGTTCACGTTTCTTTAGTCATAACACCTTGAAGACACAGAATGACCTACAATACTCAATAATAGGTTGTATGTTCATAATAAATAGAAGAATTTGTCTCTGCTTGTGATAATTTGCTGTATGTTTCTAATTAACCAATAACAACTTCTGGCAATCGACTTAGCATGCTCATCAAATGTTAGAAAAAAATCCACCAGTATACCAAAGCCTCTTATCAGCACAACTTCAGATCGCAGTTGGTTATCCAAATCATATGGGTACAGCCAATTTAAGCACCCATGGTATATCACCATAGTTTTTTTACATTGAACCTCAAATCCTTAGAAAAGGACCACTTAACCAACTGGAATAGGTAGCCTTGAAGGGAGTTGTGGTCATCTGTGTTAACGATCACACTACCAAATGCAATCTGGATGATTGGATGGGTGACCATAACTTCATCTTGGGGGTTCTACCTGTATCCCACTTGGACAGGGGCAACAGGTGCTGATTGTGGAAATAAGGATATGAGCTTGGCTATGTGTAAGGGCCTTAGGGCCATTAGCCTAGTACCTTCCTATGATCATCAACATGTGTAAGGGCCTTAGGGCCATTAGCCTAGTACCTTCCTATGATCATCAGCATGTGTAAGGGCCTTAGGGCCATTAGCCTAGTACCTTCCTATGATCATCAGCATGTGTAAGGGCCTTAGGGCCATTAGCCTAGTACCTTCCTATGATCATCAGCATGTGTAAGGGCCTTAGGGCCATTAGCCTAGTACCTTCCTATGATCATCAGCATGTGTAAGGGCCTTAGGGCCATTAGCCTAGTACCTTCCTATGATCATCAGCATGTGTAAGGGCCTTAGGGCCATTAGCCTAGTACCTTCCTATGATCATCAGCATGTGTAAGGGCCTTAGGGCCATTAGCCTAGTACCTTCCTATGATCATCAGCATGTGTAAGGGCCTTAGGGCCATTAGCCTAGTACCTTCCTATGATCATCAGCAAATTTGCTTATTTGAGTGTTGTTAGAAATCAGGCAGCCATTCATTAACAAACCAAAAGGTAAGGTGTCCAAGACAGATCCCACACTCATCTTAACACATCTGCAATCAAAGATATAGTTCCTAATTTTACCCTGCAACTCCTGTTTGATAATCAATTAGCCACCCTCTTTACCTCAGATGGGTCTATATTTATCTCTGTCCAGGTGGTTAGAATACCATCATGAGGGGCCAGATCAAATGATTTTGCAAAGTCCAGATAGACTGTATCAACTGCAAGGTCATTATTTAAAGATAAAATAACATTTTCATAAAGGTTTGTTAAACTAGTTAAACTAGAATTTCCTAGAAAAAAGCTATGTTTGAAAGTGCCCATTGAGGAAAAAAAATGCCTGAAGGAAAAAAGTAAAGCACATTCAGACCACTTTCCCAATATACAAGTAAGACTGAGTGGCCTATAGTTTTCAGTTGAGAAACCAGACTGATATTTCTGAAGTAAAATGACTCTATCTTCCTTCCAAGTATTAGGCACAAAACCCACAACTAATGATCTTTGATACAAGTCCAAAAGACAGGTACTCATTGTGACTTCTGTCTTCTGGAGAACTTGAAATACCTGGCACCAATGTTTAATGTGGCCTACCATGCTATTGTTGAATACAATTATGCCACCCCAACAAGTCAAGGCATATTGTTTTTTCCTTTATACAACTGTATCAGTGAGTCTCTGGAAAAGTGCAGGAATGCCATATTAGCTAGACAGCACTCATTAAACTGAAATAATGCAAAGATTGTGTGGAAAGTGGTTAGTGGTTTCTATTCTATTAACAGTAGGCTTTGCCAGTATCCACAAGTGAAGTCTGAAAAGGAAATGCTATTTTCTTGTCCCAGATAATGTAAAATGTCATGTTCATGAGGGACAGGATAAGTTGCAAAGTCAGCAATTTCATTTAAGGTCCTAATGTCTAAACAATATTGAAAAATTACCTGCAAGCTAGAATAGCCTTCTAGCTAGCACCAGGGATAAGACAAATCTTGTCTTCTTTAAAATACTCTTAAAAATGCTTAACAAACACCTACAGATATAATTACTTCAGCAAACACCTACAGATGTAATTGTTTCATGTACAATGGGTAAAGAAAACTTCTCATTTTTCTGCTGACCTCTAAAGAATAATGTTATTAACTTGGCTGCAACAAAGCATTTTCTGTTTTTTTTCTAAATTGCTTGGTATTTTAATTATCTTATTAAGTCTCATCTGAGTTCACATATAATTAACTATAACGAACTGTAAGTTAATTAATTTAGTTAAACACAAATGAGCTGGTTATGTTGCTGTTTCTGGTATTATATAATATGCTATTTTTATATTTATCTATGACCTATGACCCAAGTCATAGTTGAAAAAAGGTATCTTGACCAGTTCATTTATCCGGTTAACAGGCAAGCAAGCAAATAAGCAAACAAATACATGCACGGTATTTTTTTATCCTTTGTTGACCAGGTTAATCCTACTAGGCTAGTGGCTTCTTTTCAGGGAATATCAGAGGTGGTACTTATACTACAACGGAAGATTTGGCCAGAGCATTGGGGAACGTCTATTACTCGTACAACTGATGATACTCTGTGTGTACAGGGCGGCCTTTTGTAGTTATACTTGCTTTCATTCTGGGTGCAAAGGCAGCTCGGAGAAGCAGGGCGACAACAGTGGAATGATGGAAGGTGTAGCGGATGATTTTGGAATCGACAATGCAGCTGTTGAGGCAAGCAAATAGGTCATTGTGGCAGAAGAATGTAAGGATGGTGAGCCTTGCATAAAGTGAGATGGTGGTTGTGCTGAAATGGAAAAGGCATTCAAACCTTTTCAAGGCAAGGGACAGAGATTCAAAGAAAGGAAGTTGCGCCTTTATGTGATTCGGAAGAGTGTTTTCAGAAAAATCTCTTCAATGAAGAGGTTTCAACACAAGACTGCATTGTTAGAACACCCATTCAGAAGGGTTGTGGGATGAATTACTTATGGATTTGGTGGAAGTGAGTGAACTGGAGAGTGGCAAGGTTGTATCATGGGGTGAGTTAATGGACAAAATTCAGAGAGAGAAGAGGGCCAATAAAAAAGTGGTGAAAGGAAGATCATAAGCCAAGATCATAAGGTTTGGTCTAAAAAAAGAAAGATGATAGAGTTGCAAGTGTAAAGAAAAAGAAATTGTTTACAGTACGACTTGAAAATAGGGAAGATTTTATACTGGAAAGATATAAGGTATGGGATAAAGTAATTACTGCACTGTGTGTGAAAGTAAACAAGGTAAGTACATATAAGTAAACAGACATTTTGTGGCATTATTTTTGAAACTCGTCAAGTAATGGAAAAGTTTTGGGAAGAATATGAAAAAAAGAAAAAATGTGTGCCATGGATTCTATATGTATTTAAAGCTTTTCATAGAGAGACAAAGAGAAAGATTGACATACAATTCCAAACTGAAGTAAAGAGACTTTAAAAGGACATTTATTAAAGTTATGTAGACATATGTTGGATATGTCAAAAGTATATGATAATAGAGGTTTATGGACTGGGGCGTGGGATTGTAATGTGATTTTGAAAATTCAAAATAAAAGCATTGTGCATTTACCAACTGTTATAGATGTCAAAAGTGAAAGAGGTATGGTAAAATATTGGGGTCAGCCTAAAACATGCTTTTTTGTGGTAAAAATTATCATTCAATTAACAATTGTGCTAAAAGAAGATGTTTCACATGTGGAGAAATAGGACATGTGCAAGGAATTGTGGATTGAGTTGTTGCAAATGTAATAAAAAGGAATATTTAGGGGGGATATGAAGAAAAAGGAAAGGAGACAGAGGCAGATTTTGTAGAAATAGCAACTGAGCAAGATCAAAAGAGTAAAATGGGGCAAAAAGAGCTAGAAATAGTAGAGACACAAATAGAATCTGTGGACAGGGAACAAAGTGCACAAAATGATAGTACACAGGAAGAACTTAATACAAAAAAATTGAAGAAGAATAATCAGGCTTGAGTGATAGTGATGATGTAAAATGGAACATAGGTCAGCAAAAAACAAATTTTGTTGGTAAAAGAGTACAGGAGAGGAAAAGGACAATCACAGAATGATGCAAAAAAGAAAGGGAAAGGTTGAATAAATATTATTGTACAGTAGAATAATTTGTAAAGTCCTAGCACATAATGTAAACACTTTTAAGAAGTTAGAGAGAAGAACAGGGATTTTGGAGTAGTGTAAAAAGCAAGATAGTGATATCATTATATTGGAAGATATTAGACTTTTGTCTCAGAAAGGTATCAAACAGAAATATGGTGAGAAAAAAGTTATTTGGAATTTTGGGAAGGAAACCTGTTCTGTGTTACTTATATTATATAAAGATGCAATTAAAGTGTTCAATGTTACACTTATCATAACAGGTAGAATTACAATTGTTGACATAAGATGGAAAGGTCATATAATTAGAATTATTGCAATATATGCACAAGTAACAAAAAAGGAAAGAGAGGAAATGCTTAGGATGATTATAAAATATGTACCAGTTAATATGGAGATTATTGCAGCAGGGGATTTTAGTTCCAATTTAAGACAGCAGAATAAGAAAGCATATGATGTTAAATTGGTATGGGGTATTATAAATATAGTCAATTAAGAATTTAGAATTTAGACATGACCATGCAGAAGCAGAGATAACAGTCTAGAGATTGATTATTTTCTATTGTCAGAATTTTTTAATAGTAAAATTGGGGGTGCTAATGATAGGTTTTTCAGATCATAGGAACATGTGGAGGTTGATATATGGGAATTATGGGTATATAAAAACAGAGGAAGGTTTAAAAAGGGTGAATGAGGTGAAATGGGATGATATAGGGAAAGAAGACATTATGAAGTTATGGCAAGATCATGTAGAGATGAAAGAATTTTTACCAAGACTGGTTTGAGTGGTGGTTAAGTTTTAAACTGAAATACTTTGTAATATAGGAAAAAGAGAAAATATATAGTGAAAAAATGAAGTACAAAAAGTTAAGTGACAAGACTGCTGATTGTTAAGAAAAAAATTATGAGATTTTTTTTTATGAAGGAACAGGTTTTATATGAGTTGAATAGGAAAAACTAAAACATATATAAGCAAATATATTTTCTGTAAGGAAAAAATAAGAAATTGCAACATGCTTAAGCAAAATAATTGAAGAAAATAAAAGTGAGAGAAATGAAGGCTTCATCAGGAACAGTACATAATACACAAGAGAAAATTATAAATATAGTAAAAGAATATATTAAGACATTATTTAAAGAGCAAACTATAAAGACGTAGAAGGAATGGAAGGTATGCACATTTTCTGATAAGGATAATAAAGATTTGAAAAAAGAAATAATAATAGATGAATTAGACAAAATCTTGAAAATAGTGAATTTAGATTCAGCAACAGCACCAGATGGAACATGATATAGGCTGTATTATGTGACTGTAGAGCAAAAATGGTTTGTAAAGGTATTAAATGAATGGTTAACGAAAGGGTTTATGTATGAAGAGTTATGTGGAGGTGTTATTAGATTTATATGGAAAAAAGGCGAGAAGAGAGAGCTACATAATCGCAGACCAATAGCATTAAACAACACAGATTATAAACTTTTTATTAAAATTTTACAAAAAAGGATGGAAGAGAAAGTGGGCAAATTTGTAAACAAATTCATATTTGGTATAAAGGGGAAAGGGGCTCAATATTTGTTATTAATAATCAGGGAACTAGTAGAGGATATAGGGAACACGAAACGTTCAGGTGAAAACAGTGGTGGAGGATTTAAGTAAAGCTTTTGATTCAATTCATTATTCTGTATTATGGGATATATTTGAAGTTTATAAGTAAAAAATTAAAAATGTTTGTATTACAGCATATAGGGATAATATAGTGAAGGCAATGGTAAATGGGTGGTTAAGTGAAGATATACAGTTAGAGAGGGGTATTAGACAAGGTAGTCCACTGAGTGGTACATTATTTGTATTAGTAATGAATGTGATATCGACATACATAAATGGTGAAATTAAAGAAATGAGTTATATATATTTCTAATAAAGAGATAAAAAATCCTATTTTTGTTAAGTTATGCAGATGAAATTATTATTGTTACAAATGATAGGTTAGATGTGAGCAGAGTGATAAAGAAGCCACAGCAGATTATTCAGGTAAGAGGATTTTCAATAAACATAGACAAAAGTTGCAGTTTAGGAGTCAAGGGGATTATTGAGGGAATTAAATTTAATATGACAAAAATTAAAGTTGTTGAAATTTATTTTGGAAGGCAAGAAATTATAGAAACAATACGGAAAGTAAAAATAGAGGAAATGAAATGTGTTCTGGAAGTCTTTTAGGCTTTTGTTTATAAAAAATATATTTAATTAATGCCATATTGTTATCTAGATTTTTTTATTTAGCAGGTGATTTTAGTGTTTCATTAATGATGGAGAAAGAAATATATAATATATATTTTTTTCTTTTATTTGGCGTTCTAGGTTGAACCCAGTTAAAAGGGAGGTTTATATGTGTATAAAGAAAAAGGGGGCTTGGGGTTAATAAACCCAATAGTTTATGCTGCATCAGAATGGAGAGATGAGGGGGTCCAAATGGATAGATGATAAGTCAACAAGCAAAGGAGAGTAGTATTGCTGGAACTGAATTCATCATCAAGTCTTTGTGAGTACTTTCATGAGGTGGACCCTATTTTTTGCAAAATCTCACCAAGACAATACTGATATAGAGAATGTATTTTATATAGCATATATCATGGACAGACGTAGGTTAAAAATAAAAAAGATAGCTGGGTGTACAAGACCTAGGACAAAAAAGTGCCTAATGTTCGTATGTGCACTGGTGCCAGGAATGGAAAAAATGACAGTGTAGAATCCTCAAGACATGGAAAGATTCCTCCAATGAGACTAGGCCAGGATCAGGGGGAGGATGATCCCCACTGTTGTAGAAGGAAGTAGCAGTCCACAAAAGTCACAAAAACTGATAGGCCAAAAAAGAGCCATAAAGACAATAGAGTAGACTATTGAGGATAAGAAAGAAATTATGCATTGTTACAATTATGCAAGAAGCCCAGAATATCCAGACAGAAGATATACTAAAAGATTAAGAGAGAAATTAGAGGAAAGAAAAATACTTTCACAAGAAAAACCTTCAGACACTTCAAATGCAGATTTGTGTGCATTAATACAACAGATCCAAGAAAAGCATTATATACACCAAGAAACCTTAGGCCTTTTGGAAAAAGAGGTGACTGGGGAAGTGTGAAAATATACAGAACAAAATCTAGAGACTTTTGAAAATCATAAAAAGGAAATAAGGACATAGGAAAGAAAGGGAGATCTGATATGGCACAGTATTTATGCAATGGAAAAAGCCAAACTAATCAACACAAAAAAGGCACTCCCAAAGATATTCGAAGAGAAATATAAGCAAAGGCATCCAGATATGGACATTTTTACAATAAAAAAATAAATCACAAAGAGGGAATGCAGAACAGAAGATTACTAAAGTAGAAGTTAAAAAAATAGAAGCTGAAGTTATGGAGTGCCTGCAAAGTGAAGGATTTAGTGCAGAAAGTCAACACAGGTTATTTCACAGCATGATGGAACAATGCACCCCCAAAGTAAGGAGAAACAGGAGGAGCAGGAGACATTTGAAGAAGAAATATGGACATGGGAAAGAAAAAGAGATTTAATATGGTGCAATATTGATGCAAAGGAGAAAGCAAAATCAATCAAACTTTGGCACAGTCAATGTTGGGTAGTGACAGGCCAGTGAGCTCCCATATGGAAGAGTAACAGATGACACAGGATGAAACTAAAGAGGATGTGGCACAGGAAGATGCTCTAGAACTTTCTATAGAATGCCCACAGGAAATGGAGAACAAAGAATATGTCCTCAGTTTAGAAGAAAGTGATCTAAGAGAAGAGTAGCTTGATTTAATAGAAATGGACAGATATATTAAGATCAATGAAAATAATAGACTACAGAAAGTCAATAAAATCCAGTTAGAAGTTTGATAAAAACAAATGGACACAGTAATTAGGACTGTCCATAGAGATTCATGTGATATAACATAAATAAATAGGATAGATTACTGTGCAGCTAAGCTAATAATAGATAAAGTCTTACCACAAGAACACAGGGTAGTAAGGAAAAGGAAGGGATCAAATGCCATCATGGAAGTATTGAATAAAGAAAACTATAAAGCAATTAAGGCAAGAAGTGTAACTGTTAGAAAAGTATAGAAGATGGAACAGATCAACAAAAATACTCAGAAAGACGTGATAAAAGCATTGCACAGTATTAGAACAGATCAGGATCAGATCAGACTCTATCATGCACTATTGCAAATAAACTAAAAGTACCAGCTCAGGCAAAGAAAGTTAGAAGGCATGTAGATAAATATAAAGGAAAAGTACAAAATAAGAAATTTATTGATGACACAAAAAAGTTTTATAGAGAACTGGAAAACAATGCAAAAGGAATTGAAACACCACCAAAAAAAGAAAAAAATAGATACATTTTGGAAAAATATCTATAAGATCTTGTGGAGCATAACAAAGATGCTAACTGGACAGAAGAAGTAAAAGAAAGAATAAGAAGTTCAAATATATATGAAATGAGATGAAGCAACGACCAGAGAGATTAAAACAAAGTTAAGAGTAGCTCCTAACTGGAAAACCCCAGGCCCAGATGCATTTCCTAACTTCTTCCTAAAAGTATTAACAGCTTTACATGAAGATTTAGCCATGAGTAAGAACTATTTATATGTGCACCCTGAACATACACCAGCCTGGTTAACAACAGGAAAAACAATACTCCCACTTAAGAGTAAAAATGCAAACTATCCAAAAAACTATAGACCAATAACATGCCTTTCAACGATGTATACACTATACACTGGAATTGATGCCAATAGAGTTTAAAGTCATTTAAAAGAAAACTCAATCAGGGCAATAGAACAAAGGGTAATAAAAGAAAACCATATGGAACAATGGATCATTTATTGTTAAATAACCCATAATGGAGAACTGTAAAAGTAGAAAGAATCTAAGTATGGCATGGATAGACTACAAAAAAGCATTTGACAGTATTCCATATTCATGGATAGAAGAGTGCTTAAAAATGTATAGGATACACCTTACACTGATCGATTAGATTACAGCAGTCATGAAACAGTGGGAAACTATTTTGCAGTTACGGCATGATAAAGGACAAATTATCATTCCAGGGATAAAAATTCAAAGGGGAATATTCCAGGATGATTACCTGTCACCACTGCTCTTTTGTCTTGCCCTTAACCCATTAAGCTGTCTACATGATATATTAGGTCATGGCTACAATTTGGCTCCCAGAAAACAACAAATTGTAAAGACTTCTCATCTTTTTGTAGCTGACTTAAAACTGTATAGTTCATCAGATGAGGAACTGAAAGCACAACTGGAAGTGGTTAAAACTTTCTCAGAAGATATAAGAATGTCATTTGGTCTTGATAAAAGTGCAAAAGCAACATTTAAAGCAGGAAAACTGCAGCACCAAGAAAATATCAGCCTGGGACAGGAATGTGATGTAACGAAACTTGAGAAAGAGGGAGTGTATAAATATTTGGGAATTGATGAAGGGTCAGCAATAAAACATGAACAAATGCAAAAAATTAAACTAAAATTAATTAATTAATTAATTTTAATTGACTAAAATTAATACTGAAAACAGTGCTGACATCCAGGATCAAAGTCCAAGCTATAACCCAATTTCTCTTCCTGTCCTACTTTACAGTTTTGGAGTGATTGACTGGCCCCAAAAGGTTTTGGATCATTTGGACAGGAAAACAAGAGGGGTGCTTCATGTTCATCAAATGATTTGTAAATATCAGTGCATACTATGGCTATATATTTCCCTATTTTGAAGGAGGTATGGGCCTCTTCAAAATTGATTACATGTATAGGTCTGCAGTCGTGGGACTGCATACATATATGCTGACCTCACAAGACCCAAACATAGTGAAAGTTTTGAAACATGAGGAGAATAAGTCTAAGAGGACTTCTCCGCTTAGTTTAGCAGAAGCATAGTGGTGTCAAGCAGGAATGGAAATCAAAGCAGAAGTAGATAAAAATCAGGCAGCAAGTGAATGTGCCAAAAACAAACAAACAAAAAAAGAATATAAGGTGAAGGATCAGATGAGAAGACAAGAAATGTGGAAAATTCATAAACATAGCTGCAAGTTTAGAAAACTCTTGGGACAACCTTATGTTGATCAGGATCGAATACAGGAATGGTTAAGGAGAGGTGAATTTAAACCAAAAGATGAAAGGTTAATATCGGTGACCCAAGGTAGTGGACTATGAACACATTGCTTTACAAAGTCCATTGAACGTTTGGGGAGAAACAGATAGATGTAGGTTTTGTAAAACATTATTAGAAACATTCGCACGTCTTGTTGCTGGTTGTGATATACTAATGGCAGAAAGACTGTATACTGAAAGGTATAATAATGTGGCAAGACTGTTGCATTGGGAATTGTGCAAACATTATAATATTGAAGTGGCTGAAAAACACTGGAAACATGATCCACAGGGCATTATCTAAAATGATGAAGTTTATATCACATGGGATCATCCATTACTAACAGTTCAAAAAATAGATGCAAGAAAACCAGCTGTAGTAGTCCATGAAAAGAAGACATATGCAGCATGGATCATTGAAATTGCTGCACCCAGTGACTACAGTAAAGTACATAGAGACACAAAGTCATAAAATACCAGAATTTGCAGGCAGAAACAAGGACGATGTGGAAGGAGGATACCCAGACAGTTTCAATAGCAGTAGGAGCAACGGGTATTATAAAAAAGAATTTACAATCTTACTTAGATATGTTACCGATACATGTAATTCCATGCGAATTGCAGAAGGAGTCATTAATGGGCACATTGCAGGTACTGTGAAGGGCAC